>NW_027249461.1:62500-172816 GCF_030848795.1 Temnothorax nylanderi | reverse complement strand
CTCCCCTTCCCCGCTCTTCTTCTTCCACACCTCCTCCTTCTCCTCCAGTCCTCGCATTAAAATCTCCCCCAATTATCGTATACCTTCCTTCCTCTTTCCTATCCATTATTTGTCCTAACTCCTGCATAATCCCTTCCATTTCCTCCTTTTTCGCATACACCCCTACAATTTTCAACTCTCCCCACCTATCCTTACCTTTCCAACTATCAGTCCCTCCCTACTTATTTCGATTTCAGTTCCCTTCTCCTTTAAACCTTTTCTCATCCCCATAACATCCCTCCCATCGCTCTCCCTTTTTTATTCTTCCTCTTCGCCCATTGCACTCCCCAATCGTACCCTTTTGGCAGCCTACCCCTTACTCTTTCCCAACCCTTTTCCTCCTATCCACGTCTCCATCAAAACTATCACATCTTCCTTCTTCAGCCCCTCCCAGAATTCCTTATCTTTATTTCCAAACCCGCTATATTCCAGAACACTACCCTCCAGTCCGTCCTTCTCCCCCCTTCCTCGTCCCATCTGACCTCTGTCTCTTTATCTTTCGCCACATTGTATACTCTCCTTCCCTCCTCTCTCTCTCCCCTCTCTTCCTCCTCCCTCTCCTCCTCTCCCACTCCTTTCTCCACATCCTCTTTCTTCTCCTTCCCTTTTTCTACTCTCTCCCCTCTGCCCTATCCGCTCCCTCTCCCTCTTCTATTCCCCCTGCTTTTGTCCTTCCTCTCTCTTGCCTTCTTCCTCTTTCCCTTGTCCTGCCTCCCAACACCTCCCTCTGCTATCTCTGAGTACGTCTCTTACCTCATCCCACATCCACCATTCCCCCTCTATCCATACCTTTCCCTGCCCTATCCGCACTCTTTTTCCCTCTCCTCTCGCCTTCCAAGCAATTTGATTTACCCTCCATTTTATCCTCCTTTCTTCCCATGTTAAATCTTCCTCTATCCAAATACCTCCATCTCTCAATTTCCACTTATTTCTTATTATTCTTGCCTTCTCCTCCTCACTTCCTACTCTTACCACTGCCATACCTCCCTTCTCTCTCCTTCCAGCATCTATTTTTCTAATTTCCTCTATCTTAGCCTCCACTCCTATCTTTTTCATCACCTCCTCTATCCCCCCCTTTATTCCTCCCTCCTCCTCTTTTACTCCTTTAATCACAATGTTTCTCTTCCTTTCTCCCCTCTCCTTCATTTCACACCTCTTTTCCAGCCTTTCTACCCTTTCCTTCCAATCGGACTCCTCCCTCCCCTCCGCCCTTCAGTCAGTCCTGCGCTTCCTTCTGCACCTTTTCCTCCTCCTTGCCCACCCTCCTTATACTCCATTCTCATCCCTTCCAGTTTTCTTTCCAAATCATCAATTCTCTTCTTAAGTTCCTCCCTCTCCGCGCTCCACTTCTCCTCTCGCACTCTTAACTCGTTCCTTATCTTCTCTACTTCCCTTCCTTGCTCCTTAAAACCCTCCCTTAACTCTTCTCTCATGCTCCTAAAACCCTCTCTCAATTCATTAATTATCCCCCTCAACTCTTTCTCACCTACCTCCGTTTCCGCTTTAGGCGACCTTGCCGTCATATTGCTTCTCTTGAAAGCCGTATCCTTATCTTCCCCCTCACTCTTATCTAAATTCTCTCTCTTCCTTTTCCAAAACTCTTCTAAGGTTCCCGTGCTCCCCGTGCTCCCCGTACTCCCCCTTCTGACTCTATCCTTTTCTTTTACTTTATCTATCGCTTTCTTTATCTCCGTTCCGCTTTCTCTCTCTTCGCTCATCTCTACCTCCTCAATGTCTCACTTCTCCCTCTACCCGTGCTATACTTTATGCTCTGCCACGCACAACCGCACGTACCTCCGTTCGTCTGCCGAGTCTCCCCTCTATATCGCCTCTTGTTCTCGCCCTACCCAGCGCTCCGCACGCGTCTCGGCTCACCTATCGCGTCGCCCCTCTACACCGACTATCGTTCGTGCCGTACGCTTTGTCTGAGCCCTGTCACCTTTCCTCCTATACTCCCTTTTTCCACTCCTCCACCACTCTCCCCTCTCTCCTCCACGCTCACTCACCTTTACTCCTCCCTTCTCGCACACTCTCGCCTTCCTCAGCCTCCTCCAACTCTCCCTTCTATTCACTTTATTCTCACACACTCTCACACCTGTCACCTCGATCGTTCCGGAAACGGAAGTCCCTGATTCTATCTAATCATGACTGGCTAATATGAACTCGCACCTGAATATATGTAAATTTATATATAACTAGATATATATCTATATATAATTGTTCGTATTTAGATCTGACCATTTCTATGCTGATATGACTAATATATTCTAATTCGTACGAGTAGGTACAGATTCATATATGATTAGACCTAATCAAGCCTGACTCATACCTGACTGTATATATGAATTCATGTATGACTATATAATATATATATCTTCAGGGTATCATGTACATATATCACATATATATATATACATACACACACACACACACATACACACACGCGGCGCTCATATTTATATTTATATATATATATATTCAATAAACAACGAAGTTATATATATATATATAACTTATATATATATATATATATGTTATATATATATATATATATATATATATATATATACGAAGTTATATATATATATATATATATACAGGGTGTCCCATTTTAACTTGGACAGCAAAATATCTCAAAAACTAAGCTCCACATACAAAAATGTTTCAGACAAAAGTTGTATGGTTTCAAGGGGGACATAAGATGGTACCATTGGTTTGACCTTGGATGGTCGTTTAAAGCTCACATAAACGACACCTTTAATTTCTTAAATGGAAACCCCTATTTTTCAATGCATATTCTTGTAGCTAATCTCGAGAGCTTTTCAAAACACTATAATAAAGTATTTTTTCGTTAAGAACTTTTGGAATTATGAGGCTTGAAAGTTCTAGTATTTTGACATAAATTACAAAATATCTTGTAAAACATTAAGTTTTCGGTAATGTTACCTTAATACTTTTATGCACAGAATAATGAGACGAATCAATTGGTATGAAAAAAGACATAGTTGCTTTTAAGAAAAAGTATGCAGATGCGTGTTGCAAATTACATATTTTTTCTTAAAGGAACTGTGCCTTTTTTTATACCAATTGATTCGTCTCATTATTCTGTGCATAAAAGTATTAAGGTAACATTACCGAAAACTTAATGTTTTACAAGATATTTTGTAATTTATGTCAAAATACTAGAACTTTCAAGCCTCATAATTCCAAAAGTTCTTAACGAAAAAATACTTTATTATAGTGTTTTGAAAAGCTCTCGAGATTAGCTACAAGAATATGCATTGAAAAATAGGGGTTTCCATTTAAGAAATTAAAGGTGTCGTTTATGTGAGCTTTAAACGACCATCCAAGGTCAAACCAATGGTACCATCTTATGTCCCCCTTGAAACCATACAACTTTTGTCTGAAACATTTTTGTATGTGGAGCTTAGTTTTTGAGATATTTTGCTGTCCAAGTTAAAATGGGACACCCTGTATATATATATATATATATATATACGAAAAAATAAAAACACTTTTACTATATATAAAATTGGTCCAATTAGCTATACGATAAGCCTATTATAGTTAAGAACTTGATCCGTTCCATGCCGTACAGTTTTTCAAATTGTTTTACAAATAATTTAAGTAAAATATCTGATTGTTTAAGATCAAACTGTGTAATTTGATTTTGAAGTAAATAAAACAATGCTATAACTAACATCATCCAGTGCTGAAAATATTCATTAGGCAAATGATCAATAAGAGCTATAAGAGAATAAAATAACAAAAAATTGTAATTTTCGGATGCATTATGAAATTGATAATATGTTAAAGGTCTTGGTAATCGACAAAATGATTGAAGTGGTCGTATACTTGTGATAAAATTATCAATATCTTTACTCTTTTTTTTTAATATTCCAAGGACCTTTTTTATCAAACCACAATTTAATAAGTTGTTTTACTATCACAAGAAGAACCGAGTGCATGAACCCAGGTAAAACACATGTTCCAATATCAATCAGCGGCACACAAAACAATCTACTACTACGGAAAAAACTACGGAAAAATATAATTTTTAATCCAATTATTTGTTACATTTTTGTGGAATTAAATTATATTGTTAGATAACTATACAGTATCTATGTCTGACACCTTCCGTACATCTGCTAACAATAAGTGTAACATATGTAGTACAATACGAAACGTCTTTATTAATTAACGTTGTAGCACAGTACGTAAGGTGACTGACTCAAGATCCAGGGGTTCCAGGTTCAAATCCAGCGGTGGTCAGCAAATTTTTCAAATACAATATAAATTTAATTAATTAAGCTTGCACATAATAAAGATTTTCGGCAATAAAATAATGTTTAACGAAAAAAATAAATTTTATATTTTTATATTTTAATGGTCAAATATGAATAGATATGACCGTCTATATGATTTTGTATGAGCATGCATGGTCAGACCTGGCCAATTTTCGGATCTGATCATATAAACAATAATGTATGATCATATATAATTAGTCAAAATTATTTTTTCTCGGGTAGACATGGTTATTATGAACCAGTGCAGATTAAGTCGCTTTCTTCTTCCACATGAAAAAAAAATAGTAAGGCCGGCAAATCTTCCAGCACTTCCATTGACAACAGAGAAAGAATTAGAAAAGTTTGAAACATTTTTATCGAAAGATGATAATACAGCAGCAACTGTAAATATATTTATATTCTATTTGCTATATATTTATTTTTAATATTTATTTCTTTCGCTTAAATATTGATATTTTTTCAGATGTGTTACGTGAGTCAAATTATTGGTCCTAAAGATAATACAAAGGAAACTGTATATAAAGTGCTGAAGAAACTTATTTCGAACACATTGGCATCCGAAAAGATTCTCTTGTTCTCGAGCGGCTGTAAATGTATACTTTTCCAATGCTATTTCAATACAAAGAGAGTTATGCAGATCACTGTCTTTATTAATATTCGTCTTTCAGCATTTTGACAAAATTTTCCACTGATTTAGTATCTTTTCTTAGTCTCTTTCTTGTACTTTTTGTTTTTATTGACTTGGCGTTTATATATTTTTATGCAAGTTTTTTTAAAAAAAATTTTATAAAATATAAAAACTACTGCATTTTTAGGTGCCATTCTGGATAAAAGGCCAGAAACTGAAATCCCAGAGATTGATGCAGCAATTTCATTATGGCTAAAGCAAGCGCCTTGGCGTCGCCAAGATGACGGCAGTATGGGAAAAAGGACAAGAAAATAAGAAGACTATACTGATTCGGGATTATTATTATTTCTGCGAATTCTACTTGTTTTTTTAAAAGCAAAATTATTCATTAATTGAAATTTTTGAAAATGCACGTAGGGGAGACCAGGGCTAGACCGCTAACGGGGTAAATCCGCCAAATCAAATATCTCGGAACCTGTATATTGTGCGAACTCGCTATTAACATTGTAAACGCTGCTTATGGTACCCATGTGACCAACGGAGTTTCGGCAGGTTACCTGCAGTGTTATGATTTTTACGAGGGCAAACGTGTTTTCGGAAGGTGAAAGTGAAATTTTCTGCGCGTGGAAATATTGTTATATCTGCAATAATATTTGCTCTCCAAATCTCGAGGTACGTGATTATAAAGAGTAATGCATGCTGAACACGAATCCAATGTAGTTTTTTCATTATCGTTGATGTCTAATATTTCGTGGGCGATCAAACCTGAAACTTATGTTTGGGGCTTATCCGCTAGTAAGCACCCGGGGCTGGTCCGCTAGTCTCGTCACTGTGGCGCGCCGGGCGCACGACTTCAGCTCACGGCGATTTCAGGTTAGGTTTCCCTCAAGCGTGATTCTGTCTTCCCTTGCACGTGCGTCAGTTTGTGTAGGAGGGAAATGGTACGCACGTATCGTCGAAAAACGGGTGTTTTGGCCGACCGAAAAGATGGCGGACCGTTGTTTTCGAGATCGCTCGCGCTCACGGCACGTCGGCGAGGTACGGCGAGACACGGCACGGCTCTGAGATCCCGCGATTTCCGCGCGAGAGTTGACATGCCGCGCGCGCGGTAGATCGTCATTGTTGGTCGTTGTGTCAGTGACAGTCGCGCGTGCGACCGCATCGTCCAGCGTTCGCTGCATCGTCTCGGCGTCATTGTCGCCGCCGTTGTAGTGGTGGTGGTGTCGGTGGTGGTCATCGTCGTCGTCGTCGTCGTCGTGGTGGTCATCGTCGTCGTCGTCGTCGTGGTGGTGGTGGTCGTGGCCGTCGTCGTCGTGGTGGTCGTGGCCGTCGTCATCGTCGTCGTCGGCGCGTCGAGGAATCGGCGCGAGGACGCCGTCGAGTCGGTAAAATGGTCGCCCTCCACCGCGAGCTTTTCTAACCCCCCTGTCGCTATTTATCGCTCACCCGCGAGAAACGCGGCTTGGTTAGGTTGCTCGAGGGTCCGCGCTGATCCTATGGCACCGGAACGCCGTCACGCGTGTTCCCCGTGGTTGCCCGCGTTGACAATGTGACGTGCCGTTGGGGAGTTTACGATTTGGTTAACCTCTGTATTCACGTGCCTAAATTGTTTTATGGAATAGGTAAAACAATTATTTTTTAATAATGTTTCGCATAAAAATTTTTAATAAATTTTTATATATTTTTTTAAAAAAACAATTATTAAAATGTATCCTATCATTTTTCAGGATTAGATGTACGTATATGTATTGAAAATGCAGTGTAACGGATTAACCCCGGGGGGGTGGCGGTTCAACCCCGGCATTTTTGAGATTTCAATTTTTGCACCGTTGTTGTTTTTGCTCTATATCGGTTAAACAAAGCGACGTAGATAAAAATTTCTTGTATAAATTTTGTAGCTAAAGGTTTACTCTTTACAGTGGTATACCACATTTAACTACAATTATTTATTTTGTTGTTAAAAATTGGCACCGAAAAAAAACTAACGGTCTAGCCCTGGTCTCCCCTACTGGAATTTTATTTTGTCACTATACAAGGTGATTCAGGATTTCTGCAACAAACTCTGAGGAACGATAGGTTTCGTAAAAAGGATCATCTTTTGTCAAACAACCCATGTTCTCTGATGCGTCGTTTAGGAACTAATTGTAATAAATGTCACCTAAGACCTGTCTGCGCGGTCGCGTATCTCCTAAACGACGCATCAGAGAACATGGGTTGCTTGACAAAAGATCCTTTCTATGAGACCTATCGTTCCTCAGAGTTTGTTACAGAGGTCCTGAATCATTTTGTATATAGTATATAAGAGACTTTTATTTGTTACTTTATTTACAAATATTGGGCTGAATTCATTCGCAAGAGAAACATGCGCAAATTCTGCTCTGTTGCAAAAGTTATTGGGCACGGGTACACCGGGACATTTAGGCCGCGGCCTATACCTCAAATTCAACCTAAAGTCTGACCTGAAGCTAGTTTCGGCCGCCTATCAAATGTTTACAGCAGGCGGCCTAAATAATTTAGGTCGAATTTGAGGTATAGGCCGCGGCCTAAATTCAGGGTGTAAACCTAGCCAATGATTGGCTCTATGGTTTTTAACCAATTAACTTGTAGATTTTTCGTAAGAACGGAATTTGCGTATGTTTTTTTTGCGAATGAATTCAGGAGTCAAGCCCGAAATGTGTGTGCAATTGGAATTTTATTTTGTCACTATTGTATATAGTATATGAGAAATTTATTTATTTTATTTTTTGATCTACAAATAGTATAATAGTTCAGTGCAATGAAACACAATGTGAAACACAAATGTGTGTGCAATGGTAATAATATAACTAAGTTTTTACTGCTTAATAAATTAAAATGATGAAAAACAAGATTGTTTGCACTCCTTATTTTTTAGTATTTTTTACCTTAAAAAAGTATAAAATAAAGTATATTATTTCAATCAAATTTCGACCTTACTTCGACGTTGAAACGATGTCGAAATGATAGTTGAATAGTCGTTGATATTTTATACGCTTTCGATGTCGAATCGACCAGAATTTTGACATTTGGTTTTCGACGTTGATTCGACGTCGTATCAACCAAACGTTTCTGACTGAGTTATAACTTGATCGGTTGAGCGGTTATTGAGATCTAATAATATCGAGTGCTCGCAACTCATCGCGTCGCGTAAAAGAGTCACGCAAAGATATTTACTTAGGTTTTATTTTTTTAAAGTATTGCACAACAATTATTTTTCAAAACAATATACACGTATATATTTTCTTTGTAATTAGCGCAATTTAAAGATTTCATATATTTTTTTGAAATATATATTACTGAGGTTGAGTTAGGTAACGCAATTTTGTATTATAATAATTTTGTTAAGAAGAAATTAAAGCTACAACCACTTAGGTTGGACTTTTGGATTTACAAAATACATTGCGCGTGTACTTGGCGCTTTTGGCGGTATCTATATTCTTTCATTATATTAATGTTTTTCGACACATATATATTTAAAATAATAATAAGAATATAAAGGCTCTTTCTATTAAATCAATATATTCCGTAATTTGGCAATAAGAGCCAGGCACAGTTGTTCTTGTGCAATCTACTTTATTACAATTAATTATATAAAGACTCGCGTACGTTTCGACCCTCTCTTCGGGTCATCTTCAGCGCATTACAATAATAAATATAACACCTTACATCAAACGTGAATTTTACAATCTATTACATCTCTAATTGATAACGTCGTCACTTAAATTGAAGGTGAATGCAGGCTCCGAAGTACACCCAAGCATCTTCGAATTACCTCTCTTCCCCGGTTGTAAAGCCAGGAAGAGCGAGAAAGCTCTGCGTATATTTCTCTAACCATTGTAGAAGATACCTGCATCGGAGTCGGAGCAAACATACATCATAAATTGAAATTCCATACAATGCAAATATTAACCAAGATCGTAGAAAAAGCAACTTACAGATATCGCACAATTAATTATGTCTCCGACTTAAATTACGAAATTATAACTGAGTGGCAGTCTTGCGTCTTGATGACGACTTAACGTTTAGAGAGACTTGTCTATTACTTGTCTATTATGTCACAAGGTTATAAACTACTAAAAAAAAATAGGGAACACTTTTAATATGCTAAAAATTTGGGCTATTTTCAAACCACTGAAACTCGGCGAAAAATCATCGTAGACACAAAATTAAAAAAGCATTTTAAAGCTTGAAACTTCTTCTTTTAAATCGTTTTTGGCGATTTTAATTACCTTTTTTTTTTAAACGGCACAATGATAAAGCTTGATCCGTCAAAATAAAAATTTTTAATGCAAATTTGCTGCGCTACATCTGGCGTGCGCAATATTGTAGAAAATTCCTATTATTTTTATCTTGTAGTGGGATCTTTTCCCTTTAATTGAAGAGATTGTGGAGCGTTGTGTGATTTTTTTGGCCAAGTTATCGAGATTTGAATAAAAAGTGGTCACTTTGACTTTGATCGCTTGTAACTTGTAAAAAAAATTAACGCACAGCATTCTGAAAAAAAGGATTGAAAAGCTGAAATCTAACCCTTTCGAACGCTGTTAGTGTTTTTTTTTTCACTTTACGTTTTCTATTAGCAAATTGAGTTTGAAAAATATGTAAAAAATCACATATTTTTCGTTTATTCTTTAAGTCAGTATATTGTCGCGAAGGAAGGTCCAATCAAAATCGCTACAACAAAGTTTTGTAGTCCGATTATACCTCAATAACAAACAATAACGTTTATCAGCTAAAACAATTTTGTTCCGTGTGTCCATCGCACTTGAAATTGCCGAAATTGCTGAAAACTAAGAAAATCAATCTGCTCTACCGCAGTTAATGAAGAAAAAATATTCATTTTGAAGCTTGAAGTTTCAACGCGCTATCAGTAGTTCAAAACTTTTATATTCCTTGTTCTATACTTTAAAAAAGAACACATTATTTTGTTTTTTAAAATTACATGTTTTTTACACACTGCAGATCGATAATTAATTTTTTCTTGAAAAATGTAACCTAAGTAAAAGTAGGACATTTTAACGTTTACCAAACACTTTTTTTAAATTTTCCTACAATTTTTTTGACCGAGTTACAGGATTATGAAGTCAACCTTACACTTTTCTGAAAAATTACGTTTACCGCCGGCATTAGCGTTACCCAATGTGCACCGCGTGGCGGTTGCTAGTCAGATTTTTCTAATTTAGATTTGGTATAAAATTCCACCGAACCTGATCCGGAGATGCATAAACATGCGAGAGCGTTTACAAGCAGTAATTAACCAGAGAGGAAGTAACACACACAATATTAAACACACACACACACACACACACACACGCACACGCACACGCACACGCACACGCACACGCACACGCACACGCGCGCGCGCGTAATGTGCAAAATCCGACCGACAATCTCTACGCGTTGAAACTTCCCGCGAAAAACGATCTAATATGAATCTAACTAAAATCATATTAAATTATATTGATTGATTGATAACGTGTACTTTATTACCCACATGGGGTCCAAAAGGGCGTTTTGTAGGGACGTACCCAACCCTTTACAATAATTCCCGTCACCCATTACATATAATACATACAATACATTAGTTTGGCGTTTTATAGGGACGTACCCAACCCTTTACAATTTTTGCATTTTGTTATCCCCCTCCCTACCACTTCCAGCTCCTTCCCTCCGATCCCTCCTCTTCCTCGTCGGAAATCATTAGAAGATTTTCTTCCATCTTTTTTGAAATTTCATCCTCTGCTGACCTGCTTGACTTTCTGTTTTGCTTCTCCTTCCATTCCTTTCTCTTTTCTCTCTCTTTTCTTTCTTTGATCCTATCCTCCAGTGACTTGTCTTCGTCCATTTTTACTCTCATTCTGCTTCCTTCTCTTCTTCTTGCATCTAACACTTTCCATTTGTCATCCTCGTTTCCCAACTTTAGCAGCATCGTGAGCCATTCCCCTCTCTGCCCTAGCACGCTCACCTCCTTCAATTCCACCTCCACCTTCAATCTTTTCGATATCAGCTTCTGCACTTTGCTCAGGTTTGTGCCACCTTCCCCCCATATCACTTTCTCGACTCTAATTATAATGTTTTTCTTTCTTTTTTCTTCCTCGCTCTCCTCATTGTCTTTGAAACACCATTTTCTCTTGTATGTGTTATCCCCTCTCTCTTCGCTCTCGTCCCTCTTCCTTTTGCCTTGGTCTTGTTCCATTCTGTTCATCCTTCTATCCATCGCGTCCCTCTCCTTCTTCAGCTCCTTTATTTCTCTCTTGAGATCTTTCAGTCGTTCGTCTATTATCGCCTCTATCACCTCCCTGTCGACTGTTAACGCCACTTTTCTGCTCATCATTCCTCTACTTCCTTCCTGCGGTATCTGTGGATAGTAGAAAATGTCTGATTAATACCTCTGCTTATATGTACCTTTCTCCTCCTCCTGTCCTCTGCCCGTCTCTCTCATTCAATTCCTTAGATAACTCTTTCTGCCGCTCTTTACCTTTACTCCTCCGTCGTCAACTCTTTCTGCTGTTCCTGCCTTGCTTCTTTTACTGTCGCTTTCTTATCACCTTTATTCTCGCCACGTGCATTTCTCGCCTGTTTTCCTCGATCTGTTACTCTCTTCCATCGCACTCTCGACCTTGCCGCCGATCCATTTTACCCGTTGTGGCGGCGTGCATTGTGTACCCGCCTTGCCATTTCCGCTATTCTCACCTTTAGTACCACTTTCTCTTTCTCTCGGGTTAAAGGAGTATTGTATCGGCTCATTCTGCTCCGTTCATTCAATCTAATAGAATACATTCTTTTATACCTCCCTCATCTTCCTTTTCACTTCCTCCTCTCTTGTTGTTCCCCTACCTGCTTATCTACCCTTTATGTTCCCCTGCTTATCTACCTCGACGTAGGTTCCCTTCATTCCTTTTCGATGTCTCGTCCTGCTTAGTCCTCTTTCGGGAGGTTATTGGCTCTTCCCCCTGCACTTTCCGTTCTTCTCCCTCTCTCCTCTTGTCTCATTTCCTCTACTGCTTTCATCCATTTCTCTCCCTCCCCCTTCTCTCCCAGCAGTCTACCCACCACGTCTTGCCATCCCTCTCCGTCCCACTCCTCCCATCTGGCACACTCCTCCCATATGTGTTCCCATGTTTCCTCCTCCCTCCCACACATCCTGCACCTTCTATCCTCCTCTTCACCCCAGTATAGTCCCTCCCTCACTTCATTACCAAGTCTGAATCTTGCCACCCTGCTCCATCTCGCTTCCTCCCATCCTTTCTTTAAATAGTCCGGGATCCCTTCCTTCCTTATATTCTTATACCACCTGTTGTACTTCGATTTCGTGATCTTTTCCATCCTTTCTTGTCTATCCTTCTCTTTCTCCTTCTTTTCCAATTCCTCCTCCTCAAGCTCTTCTTCTTCTTCCGTTTCTACTCCGATCCCTTCCAAGTAGTCTTTTCTCTCATGCTCCCATTTTCCTATTATCCTTCCTCTCTTCCATCTCTCTTTCATTTCTTCCATACACTTTCTCGCTATTTCTCCTCCTCTACTTTCTCCCAGTTTTCTTTCAAACCTCCATGCTCTTTTGCTTGCTCTAGCTCTCATTTTCTCTCTTTCTAGCTCGTCTCTGACCATATATCCCGGCGTCCTCCAGTTTACTCCGAGTACCCATCTTAGATATCTCTCTTGAATACCTTCAACCTCTCTCCTTTCCTTCCATCCCCATATTTCTGCTCCGTATCCCATCACCGTCCATATCAGGGTGTCATATAGCCATATTCTTCTTTTGCAGTCCTTTTTCCACATCCTCTTTCCTATCCCCCACACTTCCCTCATTACTCTTGCTGCCTTTCTTCTTCTCTCTCTAATGTGCGCCTCCTGTCCTCCATTCTCCTTCAGCGTGTACCCCAGGTACTTGAATTCTTTAACCTCCTCTAATTTTTTTCCCTTCCATCTCCAGTCGCACTTCTTCTTCCTTCCTCCTCCCTTTCTGAACCTCATTATCTTTGATTTCTCTATACTCAGAGTTAAACCTTTTCTGTCTAGATATCCTTCCAGCCTGCTTATCATTGCTCTCATGTCCTGCTCCTCCTCCGCTAGCAGTGCTATATCATCTGCATACATTAGCGTGTATATCTTCTCTCCTCCTAGTTTCACGCCTCCCCATCCACCCTTCTTTATGTATTCCTCTATGTCTGCGATTAGTAGATTGAATAGTATTGGGCTTAGTGGGCATCCCTGTCTCAAGCCTTTTGCTGTCCAGAATTGTCCTCCACTCTCTTTTCCTCTCCCTACTCTGCTCTTTGTTTCCCTCAGTACTTCCTCCACCCTGTCTATCAGTCCTTGTCTCACTCCTCTTTCTCTCATTGTTTTGATTAACACTCTTTTATCCACTGAGTCGAAGGCCGCTTTCAAGTCCACAAAAAATACAGTCATTTTTCCTTTCTCTTTTCCTATTTGTCTGTTCACCAGGTAGTTCAAAGCGAATATTTGATCCATTGTTCCCATTCCTTTCCTGAATCCTGCTTGATTATCGGGGATCAGCTTCTTCATTTCTACTTCCTCTCTTATTCTTTCCGCTAGTATCGCCGTGTAGATTTTGTACATCGATGACATAATGGTTATTCCTCTATAGTCCTTCACCTCTCGCCCTTCTCCTTTCTTAACTAGTGGGATTATCTCACCTTCCTTCCATTGTTCCGGCCAACCTTCCCCTCTCCAGACCCGTTTGCATACTTCCCATATCCAATTCACCATTTCTTCTCCTCCATATTTCCATGCCTCGTTTGGTATCCCGTCATTGCCTATTGCTTTTCCTGTCTTCAGTTTCTTTATTACGTTTCTTACCTCTTCTAATTCTATCTCTTCTTCCTCCTGTCTATTTCCGTCCCCCTCTCCCTTCACCACCCTGTTCTCCATTCCGCCCATCAGTTCCATGAAGTACTCCTTCCATTCTTCCTGTTTTATCTCTTCGTTCACTCTTTTTCTTCTCTTCCTCGCTCTGCCTATCAACTTCCATACCTCTCCCTCCGTTCTCGCTTCTCCGATCTCTCTAATCATCCTTTCTTTCTCCTCTTTCTTCTTCCTTTCACACATATCCCTATATTCCTTCTTTCTTTCTCTATATCTTTCTACCTCACCTTTTCCTTTTCTCCATTTCCTCAATTCTCTTCTCACTCCCCTCTTACCTTCCGTACATTCCTCGTCCCACCACCCTCTTCTGTTCTTAATAGCTCCTTTTTCACTCTTATCCTCATTTTCTTCAATCACTTTTCTTATCTTCATTGTTCCTTCCTCTATTTCCTCTTGCAGATCTCTATTTCCTCCAATCGCGCCTAGCCTCTCTCTAAATTGTGTTCTTCCTTCTTCATTCCATATTCCTCTTCTTCTTATTCTTTCTGCTCCTCTCCTCTTTTGTTTTCTCTTTGGGCTACCTCTCACCCAAAGTATTATTGGGTGATGGTCCGAATCTATCCTTTCTCCTATTTCCAGTCTTACCACTTTTTCTCTGACTTCCTCCTCCCCTATTACGTAGTCTATGACCGTCTCGCCTCTCCCTCCCGTATATGTATACTCTCCCTCCTCATCCCCCTTCGTGCCTCCGTTTAATATCATCCATCCTCTCTCCTCGATGAACTCCAGTAATTTCCTGCCTTCCTTATTTATCTTCTTGTCTTTAGACCTCCTCCCTCTATCCTCATCTCTTCGCTCGATTTCCTCTTCCCATCCTCCTTCCTCTCCTGTTCTCGCATTAAAGTCCCCACCTATTATGGTTCTTACTCCCTTTTCCCCCTCCTCCGTCCATTCTTTCAATCCTTCTAATTTTTTGTCTATATCGTTGTTTACATAGATTCCTATTATCCTCCATATTTCCTCTCCTATCCTTATCTTACCTTCGATTTTTCCTTCTATCTCCGTCTCCCTTCCTTCCTTTATCTCTTCTATACTTTTCCTTATTCCTAGCAGCATTCCTCCGCACGCTCTGCCCTTTCTGTTCCTCCTGGTCGCTTTCTGTACTCTCCATCTATATTCCCTCGGCAGTTTCTCTTTTACTTTTTCCCATCCTTTCTCGTCGGTCCAAGTCTCCATCATCACAATAACATCCCATTCCTTTATCCCTTCCCAGAAGTCCTTATCCTTGTTTGATATACCCGCTACGTTCCAGAAGGCCACTTTCCACGTCTCTTCGCTCCCCCTATCGTTTCTTATCACTTCCCCCACGTGACCCTCCTCCTGCCCCTCGACTTCCACTATATCGTTCCCTCTCATGTCCTCCTCTTCTTCCTTATACATTTTGACGTCTTCTGAAACGCTCAGCTCTTCTTCTATCTTCTTAAACCTATCATGTCTCCTTTTTTGTATCTCTTCCTTCTTTCTCTCGTTTGTCACTCTTAGCCCTTCCTTATCCTTCTTCCTCTCAATGTGATCTGCGAAAGTCATTTCTCTCTTCTAGCACACCTTTGCTTTCGCTCCATCTCCACTTCTTGTTATCCTCCCATATTTTTTGGTAACCGACCGTTACTCTTCTTCCTGCCTCCCTTTTCTCCCTTGCTATCTTTCTTATCTCTTTCTGTATCCGTCTTTCCTCCTTAGTGAGGTCGTCATCCAGGAAGCAACCATATTTCCTTCCTAGCTCTTTCTTTCTCCCCATTATCTCCCTTTTGCTTTCCCAGTTTCTGCATCTCAATACCTTCATTTTAAACTCTCTATGTCCTATCTCTCGTACTTCCTCGACGGCCACTTTCGCTTTGTTTATTTCTTCTATCATCTTCTCGATTTTTTCTTCTCTTTCCTTTTCACTTCTTGTTTTCTCTTCTCTTATGATTATGTTGACTTTCCTCATTCTTCTCTCTGCCATCTCCATATTTCTTTCTATATCTTTCATTTTCCTCATTATTTCTCCTCCCTCCAGCACTACCGTATTATCATCTTTCTTCTCCATCTTCTCTTCTAAACTTTTAATTCTTCCTTCCATATTCTTCTTTTGTTTCTCCCATATCTCCTCGCTTCTCTTCAGTTCTTCCTTTAGTCCCTTGATTTCGTTTTTTATTTCCTCTTTATCTCTCTTTCTTTCTTTCTCTTGTTCCTCCTTATCCTTCTTTCTTTCTCTCTCTTGTTCCTTTATTTTCTCTAAAATTTCTTTTAATAAATCTTCAGTCGCCATGTTTTCTTTTCCCTCCTCTTCTTTTTTGATTTTGGTTGGTGGCGATCTGTTGACCCTCCTTTGTGTGTTGAATTCTTCCAAAAACTCTTTCTCTGCTTTAGCTGCCTCTTCCACTTCTTCTTCCCTCTTCCTCTTTTGAAGAAAATCCTTAACCGATCCTGGGCTGTCTGCACTTCCTCTCAGTTTGGCTAGCTCCTCCGCCTTCGTGGGCCTACCTCTTGTTTTCTTCTCGCCTTCGACTTCCCCCTTCTTTCCTTTACCTCTCTGTTGTTCACTTTCTGTTCCTACCTCCTTCTTTTTCTCCATCCGCTGCTTTTACTTTGCCTATCACTCTTCCTCGTTATCTATCCTATGGCTGATTGCCCGTTTTGTAGTTATCCCTACTTTACACGAGTTAGTCTATGCCCGCTTCTGCGCCAATGTCTTACATTCTGTCTGCCCTCTATATTACTTACCGTCTATGCCTCAACTGTCACTTTGCTCCTGCCACTTTCTTTGCCTTTTCTCTTTTTAACCGATTTCACACCCACTCGAATTCTTCACCTCCGCTGCAGAACACCTCCGCCCTGCTGCTCTGCCACTCTCACCCTCCGCAAACCTTTCTTAGTCCAGTTTTCTCTTCCACTTTATCTCCGCTACTCTCGCACCTGTCACTTTCTTTGTCCCGGAACCGGAAGTCCATATTAAATTATATTAAATTTGGGTAAAATTCAAATTAAACCCAAATTTTATATTAAAATTATATTTGTTTAAATACAGTTTTAATTTGCACTTATTAAAATCAGTTATGTAGATTAAATATGATCCACAATAAAATAGGGCTTTAATTTAAATTTAATTAGATCACTTATGTGGATCATATAACACTTCGAATTAAATATGGTTTTAATTTGTATTTAATAAGATAACTTATGTGGATTATATATGATCCAGAACCATACATGATGCAGAATATTTATGTATAAGACTTTAATAAAAAGTTAATGTGTTCTTTATGCGACTTTTACTCGATTCAATTGCGGCTTTAACCCAAATTTGGTTCTAATTTGATTCTTATTAAAACGTATTTTTGTTTAAATAATATTTGCGGTAAAATTTGTTTCCTTATTTGTCGAACTTAACATGTAAATATTTGATTCAAATTAAAAAGTTAGACTAATGTTGAATATTAATTTGATTTTAGAAAAATTATGAAAAGTTAATAATTGGAAAATTAAGTATAGATTAAATTTCATATTTTATAGACTTTTATTACAATACAGTAGTATATGTTGTCATTAATTTTTTGTTGAAAATTTTTAAAAAAAGATAATTATACGGTATACAAAATAATTTGAGTCTATAACAAGCTGTGGATTCTGTCACAATCTACGTCTGTGTTAACAAAATATAAATTTGAAATAATTGGAGCATATTGAGCAATTCAAAGTTGGACAGAATAATACAAAAAATCTGGGAATGATCCAGCAGTGTATTTCAGTCCGCTATATATACATATTATAAGATCAAAGTTATACAAAGCCGCAGTAGATAATTACTATCACATATTATAAAAAGAAATAAAAATAAGAAATAACAGAGTGCAGCAAAATAAATGGTATAATTAAATTGTTTTCTAAGATAGCACTCAAAGTTCCCAACTACTACATTGAATAAAGATATTTTCAATGTTACAAATACTAAAGATACAATAAAAGAATGCGCTAAATCTACAGGTTTGTTTCAAATTTATTTGGAAGAAGGCATACAAAATTACCTACTCTCACAACCTTTAACAGGTTGATGATTTTCATGTCAACAATAATTAATTCAGCTGAACTTATTACAGGTGTAATGTGAGTCAGTTTTATACGGCTTTCTTCATGGTAAAATATTTTAGAGTGCTCTACCTGGAACAATTGAATGACAGCATACGAATACTTCACATCTGTTTCTTTTTCGCAGGAGACAAAAAATCTAATTTCTCCATAACCACAGACATTATTTGCACTTTCAAATCGTATTGTGTAGTTGTTGCGCTTCTTTTCCCTAGAATATATCAGTGAAGTGTAACAATCTCTTTTCTTTTTGGCACGAGCAAAGACGGCAACACTTTTAACAATGCCATTACTCATCAACAGAGAACGCTCTTTACGTGAAAAAATAAAAGCAGTATGCTCATTTAGAAGTTCAAAGTCATCATGGTGCAATGTGTCACTGTTGAGTCCCCTCACTTTGTTTTTCAAAATTTGGATTCCACACGCAACTCTTAATTTCATGATTAATTCTTTACTTCTGTTTTTTGTGCCATGGATAAGTCTCTTCAAAATACCGTTGTAATTTTCAAAGATGAAGGCTGATGTGGCCCACAACGGGCCCCATCTTCTAACACATAAAGGCAGATGTAACAACTGATGAACGCTTATTGTGTAGTCCTTTAAACGATATAAAATGCCAATGTCTCTGACGAACATCTTGATCATAATTTCAGCCATATCAATTTCGCTCTCAGAAATTTTCTCCTTTAGAAGTAAATATATTGCTTGCACAAAAAGACACCAGTGTTGCACATATATATTCGGCAGAAATTCAGAGACAATTGGGAGAGAGTAGCACAAAAGCCACATGCGAAAAATACTTGCTTTCCAGTGAGAAATGTCAGATACTCCCATTGGCAATCTCCCAACAGTGTCAGGTGGTTTTATGTCCTCTAGTAACTTATCAATTGCATACTCATTTGCACTAATGTTCCATGGCCCTGGCTCATACAACCACAAGTTCAAAAATTTTTTCACTGCCCAGAGACCGACAGTGTGCATATACTCAGCCACTAGAAAAGTAGACATGTCCAAACGAGGAATTCTTGCAACTGTAGATGGCCCTTTTACCCCTTTGACCGGTAATCCTTCACAGGCTTTTCTTGCTTGAGATTTCATTCTATTATTCTCACGGAGTTTAGCACTGTCCTCACGAAATACAAATGCACGCCTTCTCCTAATTTTCTTGTTACCTGCTAGTCTGGCTTGTTGCTCTTGCAAAGTTAGAGGAACCGTTACAGATCTTTGTTCGCAATAGTTGCACGCATACTTAGAATTCGAAGCAGTGATATTTTGAATATCTGCTCGTGCGGGACCATCTGCACATGCTGCGGGCGCAATAATTTTGCATTTTACATGTTGTCTGTTGACTTTGTCATACCACTCCACACAACCGAGTTCTAAACGTTTTAATGTATCAACAAAAGGTCTTAACAGAGTACTCATTGGGGGCTTCTCAACATCACACCATGCTGCGCAAACTACCATATAACTAGTCCTTAAATGTGGAGGAACCTCACAGATAATACATTGAACTGGCCATAAACTAGCTTTAGACTTACTTATTTGAACACCGTCAGTGTTAAACATTAGTGTCACAGTACACTGATCATTAATATGAACCCGTTTATACTCACTACTATTACAAATGTCTCTAATATTTCTTGAAGGACAAGTTTGTATCATACTTTTATATTCATCTATTACACGTCCCAAATTACGGTGTTCAAAGAGAAATTTAATTTGTTTCTCCACATTAAACCCATAAAAATATTTACGCTCAGCACACTCACAAACTTCACAATTTCCTTCCATTCTTAAGAACAAATGACACTTTGAACAATAAGGATACGCTGTTTCAGTAAGGGATGGAGCTAGACTTGTAACAAATTTAAGAAGTAAATGCACTGATTTCGGCATATGGTTTGGCTTTGGTATGTGTTTAAGAAATGTTTGTAAATGGTCTTGTAAGCTTTTCTTGGTTTCATTATTATTAAAATTATCCTGAATAATGTCAAGTACAGCCTCATGTACAGTACTATTGCTGCCGTCATATAAAAATGTAGACTCATCAGGTTGTAATATGTCATCATCAGAATTATTTTCACTTAAAGTATCACTGCTTGAATCATTCCACGTATCAACATCACTGGAAGTACTTGAATTACTGCCATTCTCACTACTTACTACTAATGAAACAATAGAGGACAGGTGACTATTATCATCATTGCTATTGTCAAAATCATGCACTGCTTCTTCCAATAATTCATTTGGTACAACACAACTTTCCACTTCTTGGAGGTTCGTTACAAACTCTTGCCTTTCTTCTTCTTCCTTTTCAAAGTTAGACTCCAGCTGAGATGATATTTCATTGGGGATAGAGTTGACACAAATCTACAATGGTATAATAACAATAATAATGATAATGATGATGATGATGATGATACAAAAACACACTCATACACAATACTAATATAAAGAAAATAAATACCTGCGGTTCATTTAAGAAACTTGGATGCTGCAATAATTTGTTTGGTATAACTTTCCATGTCCGCTGCTTTTTGAAGGGCGGGCTAGCATCTGGAGAACGCGATGATGAAGAAGCTGATTCTGATGTTGATAAGGAATGATCAGAAGTTATCGAGAATGTTACAGAAGAATTTCTTGATAGAGAAGTTTCAGATGAAGTGTCTAGTGATTGACTTGTCAAATGAGATAATGGTGGTGATGCCATTTGTGTGAACGCTGCAAAAAAAAATTACTTAAATACCGGGGTTGAGTATAAGTAACTAGTTAAAAAAAGTTAAAAATTAAATAATACAGTTAAAAAGTTATTTAAAAACTTTATACTTAACTTAATTAATTTTAAATGAGTTAATTTTTAACTTTAACTTATAGCTATTTTTAAAACACATAAACTGTTCTTTAAGGTAAAAATTTATCTATATAAAAGAAAAGGATTATAAAAAATGGAAATTATATATATATATATATATATATATATATATACAATTCCCACATAAAAATAATATTTCTTTGTTATGTAAACTTAATTTACAAATAAAATACTAAATTTATTTGATAATTTATATAATAATTTGTTTGTAATAATCCCTCAACTTTAAAAAATTATAGCTTTTTAATTTAATATAATGCTTTTCAACTTATCAACTTTAAATATAACTCAAATTAATTTAATGTTAATGTAATTTTTAACTGAGTTGGTTTTTTATTCATGTAACTTTTAACGTACTAAATAAATTTTATGAGCCATTAACTTTAACTTAACTTAGTTTAAAAATTAAATAATTTTAGTTTACCCGACTCTGTTAAATATACACAATCCATGTAAATTAAGGCAGCAATAATGAAATGATCGAAGCGACGCGAGTCTCCAACACACAGTAATTCCAAAATACGATCACTAACACATTAAAATTTAGTTTGATACAAGTTTGATTTAGCTGCATACAGAACCTAAAAAGAATCACCCAAAAAGAATTAATAAGGTATAAAATGGCATACACAAAGAGGATATATATTTTATTTAAGTAGATATATTATTTAACTAAGATATGTCTATATATAAATGTTTATTCCTCCTATTTCATTTATTATATATCGGTAAATATGAAATTTAAGGGTAAACACGCACTCATAACCTATTCTATCATTACGGACCCGAGAAAAAATGATTAGATATAATTACATATGATTATATAAAATCGACATTAGATATAATTAGATATAAAAAATGGCCCGATATAATTGTATATAATTGTATATAATTATATATAACCACATATAATTATATAACCATATATGGTTATATATAATTGTATGTGGTTATATGTAATTATATACAATTATATACAATTATATCGGGCCATTTTTTATATCTAATTATATCTAATGTCGATTTTATATATAATCATATGTGATTATATCTAACATAATAAATATTTTATATATATTAAAAAAGAATTCTGTTAACTTCGATTAAGGAATAAAGCATTGATAAATTTAGTGTATATTTTTTCAAAAGCTAGAATCAAAAGTGAAATGATTTACATATAACTTGGCGCTGCTTGGCGTGAGATACTGCCGTGTCTCTTGATATCATTCTTATACCATTGTTTGTCAAATTTTAAATACGAGAAATAAATCCTATCGGATGCCATCTATCGGATAATCCGAACTTAAGTTTATATATGGTTATATATAATCATATATAATCTACATGGATAAATGCTTAATTCTTATATATATACTCTATATATAAATTATATGAACTTATATATAATCATGTCAAAATGTATGTGAAACTTTTTATATAATATATATATTCGATAGGATTCGTTTCTCGTATTTAAAATTTGACGGACAGTGGTATAAAAACGGTATCAAGAGACACGGCACTGTCTCATGTCAAGCAGTGCCAAGTTGTAATATATGGAATAAATTATTTTACTTTTGATTCTATAGCCTTTGAAAAAATATACATCTTAATTTATCAATGCTTTATTATCGAAGTTAACAGTTCTTTTCCAATATATATTGACTATATATGGTCATATATGATTATATATGATTATATATAATTATATATAATCATATAGAGACAAAATTCATATATAATTGCATTATATATAATCATATATATTTATATATAATTATATATAATTTTTTTTTCCCGGGCAAGTTCCATACGCACACATGACCTGCAATATTATTTTATAATACTGAATTATATAATATTATGTAACGAATTTTTGAATTTAATATCTATAATATATATAAAAACGATTCAAATAAATTTTTAAATTTAGGATTAAATATCTGCAGCATATATGATGACTTGCGAATCTATATCTATACAGATATAGTGCTATATCTGGTTGTACATAGGACAAGATTAGTCACATTAATATATCTGGCTATATATGATTTCATATATAGTTGTATATAATGCTATATCTAGTTATATGTAGGGTGCACTACTCATATATCATTATATCTGGCTTCACATACATTTATATACGATTAGATATGGTGCTATATCTGGTTGTATATAGCGCCAAATTAGTCACATTAATATATCTGGCTATATATGACTGTATATATAGTTGTATATAATGCTATATCTAGTTATATGTAGGGTGCACTACTCATATATCATTTTATCTGGCTTCACATACATTTATATACGATTAGATATGGTGCTATATCTGGTTGTATATGGGACCACTGATTGCACATGTGGCCATGTATAATTAGATATGACCCCATATAAAAACATATATAATTATATATAATTATATATATACCAGATATAATTATATATGATTATATCTAATCATTTTTTCCCGGGGAGTATATTAATCTTTCATCAACTTACCTTTACAAAATATAATTATATGACAGAGCTTGTAAAGAGATCGAGTTTCAATATCACTCTGTGACATGACCGTTATTGTACAAGTACAGACAATTGATCCTTATTGTTTGTTGCCAACATTTAGATAGCGATAATAAATCTGATGGACAAATATTTTAAAGGATAGTTGAGATAATTTGTTGAAACTGTGCGGTCACGCTGCGCTTGTTGCACGGCGAATCCGCAAATGCGTGCGGAAGTGCATTCAAAAAGATGGGACTTGACCATCTTCCGAGCGACAACGACGCCCGACTTTCGACAACAGCCGACACGTAAAAATCACGGTTGTGCGCATGCGCGCGACATCCGACTACGTCTTCCGACTGATTGTAGACGGGGCTTAAGTGCACTCATTAGCATAACATTGGTTGACTTAGGTAATTCGAGAAAGTTTGACTCATGATTTGACCGTTTCATATCAAGTGTGCCGACTGGTTTAGAATTGAGAAAATCGGTATCATCTGTAGAGGTTTGCTGCAATTAATCGTTTTAGTAAGGCTCTTAAAATGTGAGTATAATTGCGTCCAACATTTTGTATCCAAACATATGTGAAAAGTTGAAAACAAAACCTTTCAATAAACCTTATTGCGTAGGACGTCAATACGCTTTTCGGTCTCGCGATTAATCTAAAACATTTGTATAATTAATTGCAACGTAGCCAGTCATTTAGGAAGCAGCTGAAAACCAGACCGAAAAGCGTATTATTGACGTTTACGAAAAGGTTATGTTGGATACAAAATCTCGGACGCGATTATACCTCCCTTTTTAGAGCTCTAGTTTTAGTTCGTGCATAGCGACCGCTTAAAAGAAATTGAACTGTAGTGATTACAATATGAGTGATACCGATAAATGGTTTGTGCTGGAGGAAGAGGATGAAATGTCATTCTCCACCGTACATCAAAGTGATGTTATCTACGACGAGAAGACAGTAAAAGTGGGTGATAGCGTAACTTTTTTTTACAATAAGAAGGATTTTCTTGGACAAGTGTGCCTAATCAGTGGTAAGTTAATTATTCAGTATAAAATAGATTTATGCCGGTGCGGTGGTCAACTTTGTAACGGTTATTTTTATGGAACCACTTTTTTACAAATTATTACTCTACATTCTAAATTACCACTATTTATTATACTAGACACTGAAATGTATTGTCTTCTGTGTCTGGTGTGAATAATGAGTAGTAGTACTTTCATGTATAGTTCCTAAAATGAAAAGATTCCAGCAAAAGCAGAAATAGCAGTTACAAAATTACTTCGTAAGTCGCTAATTGGTACACTTTTCGTTCATTTCATGGTTATTTTAATTATAAGTTTTTATGCTTTTCGACAGACGATCATGAACAGTGTGTAAAGGAAGCCATAAGGCTTAATAAGTTAAGAAAGAAAGAGTCGCGACAAGCTAATGATGGTCGTTGCTCATTCCATGCCGAGCCTAAGAAAGTAAGGAAAGCTGCTGCTAAAGCCAAATCAACTATGACCAATATAAAAAGCAATCAGAAACAGATATTGAAACCTAGCCAAGCAGAAAAAAAGGCTCGTTCAAAGAAGGCAAGTTGTTGCTATTATAATTTTACTACTATTAGTCAGTGATCCTGTTTTATATATTTGAAATGTTTTTTCTTCTTTTTTGTTAGTACTGTAAATGTATAGGAAATTTTGCAGTTAGAGATTAATATTCTAACAGTTTACTAGAGTAACTATACCCATTTATCTTACAATTAGAGCTAATGGAATCACTCTAATAATGACTTCAGCTGTATTTGTATACTGATTAAATATTGCTTTTTTAAAATAAAAACATGAGAAAGTCAAAAAAATTAAGACTGGAATTTTTTCAGTTCAGATCGAAAATTTGTGTCGACTCTAAGAGCATCTTTACTCTGTTAAAGCAACACCACGGCCGACTTTTGGCCTCCCTGTAGCTTAGCTTCGTCGCATTGGAATGATCGAGATACATATGAAAAATCTTAGTTGTAAAATATGGATCGAATGATCTGGGGGTCGATTGTGAATCTTAAACTAATGTAAAAATTACAAAAATGAACAAATTTGCTAGATTTCGACAAATGAAATCGTTGATACTTTAGTGAATTTTTTCATTTTTGTATTTTTTACCTCGTTTCAAGATATGTAATCGAGCTCCTGAACTGAAAAGCAATCGATCTTAGTTATTTTAACTTTGTCATGTTTTTACTAAATAAAAAACTAACATCCAACCAATGCGGCTGTTAAGTAAGCTATCAACAGAGATTAACTCACAAATAAACGGTGAGAGAACCCATCAATTAAAAGTAAGTAATTTGTTCTCATATGGTTTTGCAGATAACCAAAGACAAAGAGAGGATTGAATTAAAAGAGAAAATGGAGAAACTGGTCAATAAACGACTCCTGGAGAAGGATGATGATGTTTTTGTGAGTATAATGAGCTGTATCAGAGATTGATGCAATGAGCAACTCTTGAAATTTTTGATATGCCCTTTATTATCTTCTTAGGGTAAGAAAACTATACCAATTAAGAGGGCCAATACGTTATCTGTTCAGCTTCATGAGGAATCTGTAGATAATAATAAGGAAGTGGAGGTAAGTCGCGCTGTTAGTTACGATTCATCAAAGTGTTAAAACTTTTTATTCGCTGCTGTTTTAAAATTTTTTATTCTGTCAGGAAATGGATTCCAACTCATCAGAAAGTAGATACAGTTGTGGTAGTTCAACTGATAATTCTGATGATGAAGAAATTGAGAGAAAAAAGGTTAGCAGTATAATTTTTTTTAAACTTTTCTTGTAATCTCTGAAATATTCTATATACTGTAAAATTATATTTTTTTTGTGTAGTTGATAAGACAACTATCTGCCAAGCTCGATATTAAAATGTTACGGAAACTGGCTAATAAGGATGCTACTGAAACCACTTCTAGCAAGGCCAGTAGTTCACTTGCCCAATTATTAAGTAGTTCATCACATGACTACTTAGGTAAAATCAACTGATTTTATGCATTTGATTTTTCTATAAGTTGTAGAAATCAATTGGTCAATGGAGAAGTCAATTGCTCATTTTTTTTGCTACAGATACAGAGAATTCATTCGGTAATGGTTCTCATGATTCATCTAACCCTTCCCGAAGCAATGGCCAAGAAGTCAAATCTAATGAACCTGAGAATCTTGACAATGTCAATAACGGACCCAACAATCTTCCAGACCCATCTATTGTGGATCAGCAGCCCATTAATGCATTTCATGAGGATATGCCTATTAATACGTGTAATGCAAATCCACCCATTAATGATAATCATAAACAAAATGTAGGAAATGGTCAGATCCAAATTTATACCATCACTAATCCAGAAAGAGTAAGTAAAATCAATTCGATTGTCCCAAAATATAAGAGCTGAGCAACTTTTGAATATAAAATTTACTGACCCATACTGCCACTCCTAGATCTTTGATAAAAATTTTGTAAGGAATTCAGGAGTGTTTCTATAGTCTAGTGTAAGAGAATGGAAACTTTTTTCAAATGTCACAGTTACTGAATTTTGAGAAAGTTACTAATGTTATGTTGGCATTTTACAAAAATATTTTAAGAAGGAAAACTAAATAATGTTAATCTTTGCAGGGTGTCTGTATTTCTGAAGAAGATCAAATATACTGTACCAAGAAGGCTTATACTAAAGCAGAGGAGTCGAACTGTGCAACAAAGGCTCTTCGAGCTATGTTGGAAGGTGTCTTCACCAAAGACACGTTAATGCGCTGCTCTGTCTCAGGGCTGCCTCCCAGAGGCAAAGGGCGACAAGCTTACACACAGGATCCGTCAATGGTCTTAAATGCCCTTCCCATTGAAGGAGTAGATGCCATTATTAGTAAGTAGTGTTGGCATACAGTAATAGGAAAAATTTTTGAATGCTCTTGTTATTGATCTTTTTCCCATCTTTTTCATGCAGATAAAACCTTGGTTTTGCAAAAAGAAAAGCATATGAGACCAAAGAAGGTACAGTCTGAGTTGCGGTCAACTTTGTCCATCCGTCTATGTGAAATACGTAAGAGGGAGCAAGCGCTATTGCAACAACAGAACCAGAGGCAGTAGATTGACAAAGAAGGCTGTTTCTCACTCGTCCCATTTATAACTTTTTGCTTTTAAGGGACCTAATAAGGTTCCTAGTTTAATATTTGGCATTTAGTTCCCTTGTGGACAGACCTTCCATTTTTATTTTGAAAATTTTTTATATAGGGGAGACCGGGGCTAAAAGGTCAGTTTTTTTTCGGTGCCGATTTTTAACAACAAAATAAATAATTTTAGTTAAATGTGGTATACCACTGTAAAGAGTGAACCTTTAGCTACAAAATTTATATAGGAAATTTTTGTCTACGTCGCTTTGTTTAACCGGTATAGAGCAAAAACGACAACGATGGAAAAATTGAAATCTCAAAAATGCCGGGGTTTAAACGTCACACTGCATTTTCAATACATATACGTACATCTAATCCTGAAAAATGATAGGATACGTTTTAATAATTGTTTTTTAAGAGAAAAATATAAAAATTTATTTAAAATTTTTATGCGAAACATTTATTAAAAAATAGTTACGAGGGTTCCTCTTTCCGCAGAAGTCACTCGCCCGACTTGTTTCACTCCTCGACGTCCGATGACTCTATTCGGTGTCTGAACGGTTGTAATTCCTGTCTCATCCATATTCCATATACAGTGAGCCTGGAAATGCCCGGAAATGCCTTGGAAATGCATCCGGACTACTTACTGACCGATTAGCCCCAAACACAAGTTTCAGGTTTGATCGCCCACGAAATATTAGACATCAACGATAATGAAAAAACTACACTGGATTCGTGTTCAGCATGCATTACTCTTTATAATCACGTACTTCGAGATTTGGAGAGCAAATATTATTGCAGATATTACAAAATTTCCACGCGCAGAAAATGTAACTTTCACCTTCCGAAAACACGTTTGCCCTCGTAAAAATCATAATACGGCAGGTAACCTGCCGAAACTCCGTCGGTCACATGGGTACCATAAGCAGCGTTTACAATGTTAATAGCGAGTTCACACAATATACAGGTTCCGAGATATTTGATTTGACGCTTCAACCCCGTTGACGTTTTAGCCCCGGTCTCCCCTACTTATTTGTCCATAGATTGTATGGAAGCATTATTTTTTATTACTTTAATTGAATTTAATTTACTTATTAGAGGAGATATATGTCAAATCAACATACTAAAATGGACGGGAAAAGATTGCAGATATGTCGTGTGCCATTTATCTACGTTTACAAAGTAATCATATTTTAAATGATCATTAAGTTTAATTTTTGAATTTATTTCAAATATTCTACTATGTGTTGTGTTCATCAACATATATATATTTTACGCATATTGTATATCTTTCTTAAATAAAAGTTTTATTTTTAGATTGTACTGGATTTTTTTATTGGATTATAACCCCCTATAATTACAACCATTAAGACCAAATAAGATTGAGTTACAGTCATATATAAATATTATTTGGATCTTATTAGGATCTTATTAGGATCTTATTAGGATCTTATTTGGATCTTATTTGGATCTTATTAGAATTTTATATAATTTGGTTTTAATTTAAATTTAAATTGGTTTAAATATAATCAAATTAATTTTGAATTTATTACCATATTTAATCCACATTTGGCAAATTAAAACCATATTAACTCTGCATTTCCTTAGGTCTGTGCGGCTGATTTTTCATATTTTAACAAAGCAAGGTCCAGTTTAATCCATATATAGATTAAATAAGATTAGGGTATTTTAATTTGATTTAAATATGACTTATATTTAAATTATAATTGATTTGCATATTCGATTCTAATAAGACTCTTATTAAATTCATATAAGCTTTTAATACGGTTTTAATACAATCGTTTTTCGCGGGTTCAAGCTTCAAAATGCGTGTTTAATTTTTTGAGAGATTGTTTCTTCATTAACTGCGGTAGAGTAGATTGATTTTCTTAGTTTTCAGCAATTTCAAGTGCGATGGACACACGGAACAAAATTGTTTTAGCTGATAAACGTTATTGTTTGTTATTGAGGTATAATCGGACTACAAAACTTTGTTGTAGCAATTTTGATTGAACCTTCCTTCACGACAATATACTGACTTAAAGAAAAAACAAAAAATATGTGATTTTTTTTACATGTTTTTCAAACTCAATTTGCTGATAGAAAGCGTAAGGTGAAGAAAAAAACACTAACAGCGTTCGAAAGAGTTAAATTTCAGCTTTCCAATGCTTTTTTGCAGAATACTGTGCATTGATTTTTTCACGAGTTACAAGCGATCAAAGTCAAAGTGACCACTTTTTATTCAAATCTCGATAACTCGGCCAAAAAAATCGCACAACGCTCCACAACCTCTTCAATTAAAGGGAAAAGATCCCACTACAAGATAAAAGTAATAGGAAATCTCCACAATTTTTTGCACGCTAGATGTAGCGCAGCAAATTTGCATTAAAAATTTTTATTTTGATGGATCAAGCTTTATCATAGTGCCGTTTTTTTAAAAAAAAAAGGTAATTAAAATCGGCAAAAAGCATTTGAAAGAAGAAGTTTCAAGCTTTAAAATGCGTTTTTAATTTTCTGTCTACGATGATTTTTCGCCGAGTTTCAGTGGTTTGAAAATAGCCCAAATTTTTTGCATATTAAAAGTGTTCCCTATTTTTTTTTAGTAATGTATATATGATACATGTTCAATAAATAAAATAAACGTTAAATCGTTAATACGGTTATCAAAGATGCTTGGGTGTGCACTTCGGAGCCTGCATTCACCTCCAATTTAAATGACGACGTTATCAATTAGAAATGGAATAGATTGTAAAACTCACGTTTGATGTAAGGGTGTTATATTTATTATTGTAATGCGCTGAAGATGAACCGAAGAGAGGGTCGAAACGTATATGCAAGTTTTTATATAATTAATTGTAATAAAATAGATTGCACAAGAACAACTGTGCCTGGCTCTTATATTGCCAAATTACGAAATATATTGATATATTTAAAATCATCTAAAAGACGTCTTTTAGACGTCTTATGTCTGGCTTTTGGACAAATGTGCTGTATGGGCAATGACCTACATAACTAAAACTAAAATTATAATATATGTACGTGTAGACAGTAAAACATAATAAATAGATTTGTGATTGATAATGACAAAAATAGATTCAATAATGAACCTTTAACCTAGTAGACTACAACGCAAGACTAACATAACTCAGGTTTATTGAAATCTTATGCATTACAATTTTTGATTAAATATGGATATATAATGGGTCAATGGGAACACTTTCAATTAAATACAAATTTAATTTGTGTGTTAATTAAAACCTTATTTGTTCCAAATATAAATAAAATTTGAACTCAGGTTTGTTAGATGTTTATTAAATATTAATATGATCCATATATGCGCCTGGACAAGTTCAATCTAATAGTAAGATCTTATTTTAATTTAATTTTGATCCATATTGGGAACATATTTGAATTTAATTACTTTTAAATTTAATATTTGGTTTTTATTTGAGTTTAATTTCGTTCATATAAATGACTGATATGAACCATATTTAAAACATATTTAACTGGTTTTTCGCGGGGTATATTGGCATTTTTTATTATATTCTTAATTAGTTTTATATATAGAACAAATATGAGCCATAATATAATGCAGTTATTCAGTATTAATTTAAATCAAATAAAATTCAAATAAAGATTTTATTAAGGTCCATATTAAATTTATATTTAACTGTTTTTCGCGGGGAACGCTTTTTAATTTATCATTAGATGTAAGGAGGTTCGTATAGTCAGGCATATAGACATTCGTTTATTTTTCTAGTTTAGGAGATATAAGAAATGATATACACTCTTGCTGAGCGTATTTATATAAATTATCGATTCATGTATGCGTGATATTTTAATTTGATAATAAAGAAATTAATTTTATATTAGCTAAAGATTCCATAAGTAAAGCATGTCGATATATAATAAAATATGCTATATACATTATACATTGAACACATTATGTTTGGTTTACGACCAGGTTTCGAAGAAATTTGTGAGTTGGTGTAACTACGATAAAAGAGAAGATGCGCAAAGGAAAATCTGTAATGGGGAAGAGAAATTTTATTATTGATGGTATTTAAAAAAGAAAACGGAAAATGAAAACGTAACAGCCGATTTCGCTGAAAAAAAACGTGAAAAATTAAGGAGCAATAATTTCGAACAAGAACATCGAAAAATGTAAATTACACCAACTGAAATCGTATCGATCAAGACTCAAGAAGGTATTTAATGAGTGGTTTTATAAGTTGTTGAAGAAAACTAAATTGGCATTTAAAGGTTTATCAGTTAAAAAATTGCACAGTTACATTAATAAATATTTCGTTTTTAATCAGTTGCATTCGAAATTACAGATTAAAATAGTAAAATTAAATCAATTTAAATAAAATGTTAAAAAAGATAAATTGAATCGTTGAAAACAACACTGATAAATAAGTAATCTTACAACAATTGTAAAACTCATTGTCAGACATCCATATTTAACATGTAATGAATACACTTTTTGTTGTACTTTCATACAATTTTAAATTTTCAGATGCGGAATATCAAACGATAATTTTCCAGCAGTCGCGAGTATTCGAGCCGTTCATGGTTTTAGTCGAGATGTATGGATGAAATGTAGACACCAATGTGAATCAAATGAGATGAAGGAAGGATAAATGAGAGAAAAAAGAGAGTACCTCGGAAAAGAGAGCACGAGGATCCACTCTGTGCCTCTAGGGCGGGAGAGATTTGCTTCACAGGGAGAAGAGATGATCGGTAGGGAGTGAGCAGTTGCCAGCAGATCGGTAGGACAGGCCTGAGGGTAGCGCAACGAAAACAGAGAAAAAGAGACGATGGAAGCTATTTGCTGGAAGGAGTAGGGAAGGCAAGAACAGACACTCTAAGAAGATGGAGAGCAAGGAAGAAGAAGAGGAGAGAGAGAAAGAATAGAGGAAAAGAGAGGAAAGGGAGGAAAGAGAGGGAGAGGGAGGGAGAGAGGGAGCGAGAGAGAGAGAGAGGGGGGTAGAGAGCGACAGGTGCGCGGGCACCCACGTGGGTTCTTTGAAACGTCGTCGCGGATGGTGGAAGAGCGAAGAAGAAGAAGAAGACACCGATGACGACAACGACGAAGATGACGAAGAAGACGAGGAGGATTACCAGCCGGCTTCCTTGTGCCGGTCTGAACAGACCGGCACTCGCTCCACACTCAAGTTGCCCTCACGCCGAGTGCACGTAGTGGGGTAAATATCGCACTGGCGTAGAGTCCACTTTGCCTGGGTAAATCACGTTTCTTTTCGCGATTACATGTGAATATTACATATGTTTACGAATGTAAATCAGTTACTTAAATGAAGAATTAAAAAACGTTATGAAGAAATCGCTGGTTTTTTTCACGCGTCTATTTCTCACATTTACTCTTACGGGACCAGTGTAGATTTCTCATATCTCATTCAATCGAGGACGTTGTTAACAGTGACTCGATCACATGACAGCAAATGCTGATCAAGAACGGAGAAATCCAGTCGTGGCCGGTCGAATATCCCTAAGGCTATTTCTCGACTACGCCGATGAAACAGACCGCGGCGAGAGCTCGGTGTGGCGAGTGGGAAGGTAGTTTCAGGAGGGGAAGGGCTAACCATTCGGTAGCAAATGCTGGTAACCCGTCGCAAGGTCAAGATCAGTCGGTTAATCCCATCCAGTCGGCTGAGGACCTTGCACCTTGCACAACGAACAATTCTGTCTCTCCGTTTGTTCGCAATTCTCGCATACATATATGTGCTATCTCGCGCTTCAACACGATACGCGATAAATACGTAAATTAACGTGTAATTAACTAGTTATCGTCGCGGCAAGACTTAGAAATTAAATAGGTCGTTTTTAAAGAATGTATGGCTTTATCCGACCTATGTTGAAATTTATCAACGATGAACCTTTTGTTTGACACGTGATACGCTATCTAAAAATCTAGTGTTCTACTGTACCGTGATAAATGTGTTTTGATTTTATCCCGCTGAAACGTTCTATCTTGGTATTACGGATGTACTTGAAATAATTATTCGCAAAGTGGAAGTATATATAAAAAAAAATATATATATATATCGCTATAGTGTGGTAAATCTTTAAATTACTTTCCACGCGGGTCTCTGTTATGGAAACTTGCGTATTAATACCCAAAGAATTTTCCTTGGTCCTCACCAACGATCAGTCATCCTGCAAAAATCTCTTCAAGAATGATTCGAGTACGTTAGACGTAAGAATTTCGGTATGGTCGAATGTATTTATACCATCGGGGACCCTGATCTATCCGTTTCAAGGATCAATTAGGTTCGACAAGATCGACCTTTATTCCCTTCTTGATGACAATGATGTAAGTACGAGCACCGCATATTTCTTATAAATATTTTATATAATTTTATATAAAAGAACTTTATTTTTATTTAGTCTCCTAGAGTACGATTCAATATATCGTTTTACGGCACCAATAAAAAATATTGTATCTACATTTTTAGATAATATCTTAGAATAGTATGCATAAAAAATATTAAAAAATTATTTATTCTGAAGATTAAATTTTATGCCCGTATATTAATTTTAAATATAATCACCAACTGAATTCTCTCTTTCTCTTTTTCTTTTGAAAAAGAAAATTGCGCTATATGATTTTCGAAAAAATTATAATTTCGCAAATATTACAATATTTTTTATTAGTGTTACCGATTTTAATCCTTGTACAGATAATACATGGCTATTAAATTTTTTATGAAATAATTTTAAATTAACGTTTTAAGAGAGAGTAATGTAGGCAGTATTTAAATCAGTGTAAAATCAAATGTTATTATAGAATAATTTCGAATAGATTATTGCTGGGATAAGAGTGAAGAGTTTGAGATTTTATGGTCTTATCTTATGTATACTCTTCTTAGCGTATATCTTATTTATCATAATATATTTTCTGTAAAAAAAATACCTCCTTTAAAAAAATAAGCGGGAAATATATATTAGTTTTTAATATTGTCAAAGGAAGAGAGAAGGAGAGAAAAGAAAAGAGAATCTTTTCCCTCCCTTTTCTCCGATTTATTGGCTAAAATGTGATGAAAAAGAAGTTAATATATAGGTACGATAAAAATAAATAATTATGATAAAGACATTGAATAGTATGGAGGTTCGAACATTGGTTATATCATTTTAGGGTTATATCTTTCGCAAATTTAAATTTCTCGTAGATTTATAAGATGCACTTCGTATCAATAATATTAGATTATAAATTTAATATTCCTGTATGCAAAGAAATTTGATATGTTAATATTACATTTCCAATTTTGGCATAAAATTGCGTTTAAGATTGAATGACGGTGGATCAGCACATAATTTAAAGGTGAAATACATAAAAATACATAAAAATTACAAAATAAATTCCTCACAAAAATTAGAGGAACACTTAATTTTTCTTAAAAAAATAGGCAAAATTCAAGCAGTTGTAACTTCGTTAAAAATAAATTTAAGTTTAAAAAACGGATTTTAAAGCTTAAAATCTCCACCTTCGAAAAGTGACTATTATTTTTTAGTTTCTGTGAGTTTGGTAATTTTTACATATAGAAAACTACAAGCTGGACAAAATGGAAAATTTTCTTCTTACTTTATGGGCCTGTCACGTGTACAAAAAAAATCTGCAAAAATTTTCGACTTCTTAACGTGAAAACTTGAAGTTTTCCCTACAAATTCTTTTTTTTTATGTTTCTATGATTTTTTGTTGCTGAGTTATTGCAGATTGAATAAGAAATGAGCATTTTGACTTTGATTGCTCATAACTCCGTTAAAAATCATCGTACCGCAATTCCAAAAACAGATTCTTAAAGCTGAAACTTTGCTCTATCGAATGGTATAATTGCCAAATTTCTTTAAATAACATGTAGACATGATACAAATGGATGGAGATAATGTAAAAATTAGCAATTTTTCCCTTTTTTATTTTGACCTAGAAAACAATTGTGTAGAACAATACGAATTCTTTGTTTTTTTGTACCCTACATTTAAAAAAAATTACCGAATCGCTAGGAAATTTTTTTCATGGTGGCCACTATGGTTTTATGGGGCAAGACGTACAAAAAATTGTAAAATTGCTTATGGGGTATGTAAAATTGAGGTTTTGGAAACTGTTAGGGGAACAAATAAATCTTACGTATTCTTTATACGTATTTTGAGTTGTAAAATCCGAAAATGCTTATAAAAATTACGTCTGCGGGGAAAACGTAGAAAATAGAAAAAAAAAACGTGAAATCGCTTAACCCTGGAGTACCACACTGGGTATAGCGCACATTTGTTTGTTTTAAAAATACTGTTTCTATAATATAGTGAAAGTTAGTGAATCGAAGTGATAAGGTAAATAAACTTTTGTTTTCTCTCTACGATTCCTTATGCTGCGCAGCCTCATCTGTCGTTTAGTAGACGTATGGCTACACCCAATAAATAAAGGTGCTAAACACAGTGTAGAGTTCTAGGGTTAAACCTCTAGACGAAATTTTCTTACGTATTTTGAGACCTCCCAAATAGCTGGCTCAAGATTCTGTGACTCAAAATTGTAAGAAAACGAAAATTATGTCTAGAGGTTTAAACAATTTCACGTTTTTTCCCATTTTCCTCCGTTTTCTACGTTTTCCCCGTTACAGACGTAATTTTTATAGCTTCGACTTCTTTCTCAAAATACATAAGAATACGTAAGATTTATTCGTTCCCCTAACAGCAAAACCTCAATTTTGCATACCCTCCTTAAGGGGGATGGTAAGGTTTGAAATTTCGAAAAGTTCGATTTTTTGTTTTTTACATATTCTGATAGTGTAATAATCCTTTAAGAATATTTCCCAGTTTGGTTTTTTGAGAAATTCGCAAAAATTGAGTTCAGGAAAATTAAAAATGTAAATGCTGGCCGGCAAAGTGTCCGCGTGCAGGTTCGCCTTGTGCTACACTTTTCCCTCATGTCTGAAAGAGGCCAAAGCCGAAAAAAATCTGATGTTCTGTGATTACTGCTGCAATGGAAGCTGACCTCGAGACGTCTTTTTATAGCGCGGATAACTTTTGAGCTTCGTACGTATCAATTTTCTAGCTAAAACTAGTATTCTAAACTTTAACCGTTTTTCTCGAAATGGCATTTTTCGCTAGTTTTGCCACAATAACTCACGAACGTCTGCAGATATCGACTTGATTTTTTTTTTAAATGAAGAATAACGAATTTTTTCATAAAACCTATTTTTGCGCACAAAGATTAATTTTTTGTAACTGTTTCAACAACAAATAACTTTTTCAAATTTTTTTCTTTTTTGGCTGCCATTGTTGTAATCTTGATGTACTTTTTCAGACTTTAGGTTCAGTCTATAGAGGGGGATCTCACCAACAAAATGGCACTAAAAAAATTGAAAAATTCCAGTTCGTTCACCAGGAATCGTGGCAAGAACAGAGCAGTGCGCAAATCGCGCGGTTGCCTTCAATCATCAAATTTATATTCTTGGGACTTTAACGTCTCGTTTAGTTCCTTAAGAAAGCACTAATAACATGCTTCAAAAGAAAATTATGTATGTTTATTTGTTTGTCCACAAACGACATTTGAATTTTACACAATTTACGGCCGTTTAAATCTTACCATTTCCCTTAAGTAATTTAATAATTTTTTGTACGTCTTACTCTATAAAACCATAGTGGCCACCATGAAAAAAATTTCATAGCTTTTCGGCAAATTTTTTTTTAAATACAGGGTACTTAAAAGTACAAAAAAATGTAAAAAAATGAATTTATGTTGTTGTTCTACACAATTGTTTTCTAGGTTAAAATAAAAAAGAGAAAAATCGCTAATTTTTACATTACTTTCATCCATTTGCATCATGTCGACATGTTATTTAAAAAAATTTAAAATCAGAAATTAAGCGACCCGACTGGCCAGTTCACATTTATTCTAACTCACAACGTTTCAACCATAATCTGGTCCTTCTCAAGTGAGATATTATAATTTAATACGCAACATTAGATATCATGCGTCGCCAGACGTTGTATCCTAACCACATCGTGCGAACGCCAAGATGTTTGGTGCGTCAAAGGAATGAAAATGTAAAATTGTAAAAATTGTAAAAATTGTAAAAATGTAAAGAAATTAAAGTAAACATTTTCTCCACTATATCCGTACCGTGCTATAGTCAAAGTCACAATGATTTTACAATTTTACAATGAACATCATTGTGACTTTGACTATGGCACGGTACGGATATAGTGGAGAAAATGTTCACTTTAATTTCTTTACATTTTTACAATTTTTACAATTTTTACAATTTTTACAATTTTACATTTTTATTCCTTTGACGCACCAAACATCTTGGCGTTCGCACGATGTGGTTAGGATACAACGTCTGGCGACGCATGATGTCTAATGTTGCGTATTAAATTATATCTCACTTGAGAAGGACCAGATTATGGTTGAAACGTTGTGAGTTAGAATAAATGTGAACTGGCCAGTCGGGTCGCTTAATTTCTGATTTTATTTTTATTTATTTACTGGCGATTTTATTTATTACCATTGTGTTTAAAGAAATTTGACAATTATATCATTCGATAGAGCAAAGTTTTAGCTTTAAGAATCTGTTTTTTGAATTGCGGTACGATGATTTTTAACGGAATTATATGAGCAATCAAAGTCAAAATTTCTTATTCAATCCGCGATAACTCACAAGTAACACTACCAAAGTGTCAGTCGCCGTTTTTTTTTTAAACTGCCCTTGGGAAAATTTACCTTAGAAATCTTTAAAAAAAATCTTAAAACTTACTTTAAAGAAAAATTTAAGGTAAATTTGGACACTTTAAAACTATTGTTTAAGGTAATCTTATAACTATAAGGCAACTTACTTCGTAGCCTCTTCTTCGTATAAATGCTAGAGAAAAAACGAATATTTACCCGACAAAAAAAATTATTTATTTCGAAATTTTATTACTATTTTTTAACTAAATTTGTTTCTTAAGATGCAGTCTATGATTATAAATATTTTCTCGTATTTGAAAAAACACTTACCTTGGTGGGATTCGAACTCGGGACCTCTGGATCGTGAGCCAACTGCCTTACGTGGTAGACTACTTCTTAATTTAATGTAAGTGTTATATATAGTCTACATATGTCATAACCAGCGCAAATATATAATTTTTCAAAAATTATCTTAAGAAACAAATTCAGTTTAATAATTATTTCAGGGATAAGTAAATTTTAAGGTAAGTATTAAAGCACTTTAAAAATTCCAGATGCAATATAGAAATAATAATAAAGAAAATAACTTAAAAGTTATCCTCTATAACTGTAAACCTTATAACTTTAAAATACTTATAACTTTAACTTTATAACTTTAAACCTTGAAGATTTAACCACATGAAATAAATCTTCTTAAAAGTTTGCTTTCATGTAACTTTTAAGTTAAGATCGAGATTCATAAAAAAAACTTTAAAGTTTAATGTTTTCTTATAATTACCTAAGATTTATTAAAATTACTTTAAAGCTACTTTTCCACTCCTTTAGAGTACCAGAATACTATTTTAAAGTCAGTTTTTAAAACCTTTGGTTTTCTAAGATTATTTTACAGTCAGTTTTGAAATACTTTAAAATTTCTTAAATTACTTTAGATTAACCTTTTACACACTTTAATTTACCTAAAAATTTCTTAAGTAAACTCTTAAATTTTTAAGATTACTTTTAAGAACTTTAATTTTATTTAAAGTATATTTTCCCAAGGGTGTGCACACATGTAGAACTACAAAAAATATTTGTGTCGTGTTTTTTTATTTGTGCTCATAAAACGTTTTAAGAGTAGAAACTATACTCGAAATATTGACTTCTCAACCTTATGTATAACAATCCTTTAGGCCATGTAGGGGAGACCGGGGCTAGTTGGTACACTTTTTTAAAGATTTTTTTACACGTAACTAATAAATGGAATACAAGCCGCAAAAGAATTTTTCAATAGTCGCATGCTTATATAACACAAAAATTAATTTTTAAACTAAATATTATAATTCATTTTGTTGCACCAATAACAATTATAAGGCGATGACATTTGTAACAACCAGCCCCATATATGGGGTAAGTTGTTACAGTACTGGATTAAGTTGTGAAAGATCCAGTTTTTAAAGTATAATATATTTAATAAAGAGAAATAACAACATGTAACAATATGTGTTATATTACACTTACATTGTTGAGTGCAAAATTATAATATAAATGTAATTTAACTCATGTTCTGTATTGACTGGTTCTGATACGTAATAAGAGATTAACGGTGAAATCTTACATAAGATTAAAATATCTGCCGCTGTTATGCCGAAATTATGTGTTACATCGACAGAGTTGGTCGAAATTATAAGTAGAACAGCAGTAACAACCTGCCCCGTCACAATCAGCCCCGACCTGCCATATTTAGATATTTTGATTATTGTTTAAACAAAAAAAATGTTTTAAGACATTAACATAACTGGAAGTTATTACGTTTAAAGTAAAGATTTTAAAGACACAGTTAGAATTATGATATGATGACCAGATTTATAAATATAACGTTTAATACATCACTGATTTATTTTACTTTTGGCTATACAAAACCAAAAATATTTTCTGTTTGTGAAAATACGCTACTCAGCCTAAAATAACTCATTGAAATATTATCGCAATGTTATATTGCGGAAATACTATATATTTATGCAATATTATCTTTTGTCACTTTTGCAATAATTGCCGTGTACCTACCTGCTCCATGTACCAACTAGCCCCGGTCTCCCCTACGTTATTTTGAATGGTTTTTGCACCAGAATACTATCTCTAGGAGTTTTCAGGGTCGTTGATTAGGAATTCTTCTATTGGTCACGTGATGCCATTAGAATCATGATACGTACTTCGTGAACAAAGTTTAAATTCCCGTTCTTTGCCGAACCCAGGAATAACCAACGTGGAGGTGACGAGCGAAACTATTCTTTTTTTTATTTTACAATTTTTATTTTACAATTTTTTATTTTACAATTTTTTAAATTTTCTTTAGAATTTTTTTTCAAGGTAATCGCATGTATAATAACACACGTCTTAATTCTAGCTCGCCACACTCCGGCCCAGTGGATCGCTGAACGATTTTCGGTTTTCTAGTTGTCATATAATAACATAATTTTCTAGTTTTTTAATAATAAGTTCAGTTTAAATTCAAATCATTTTCTTGACATGATATTATCATAAACATCTTATTCAAAGTCTATATTTTCAATTTCTACAGTACAAGTTTAAAAATATTAATTAGAATGAAAATGACAACGCGACAAAGTCGAGCGGTCTCACGAACTGGAAGGAGCGAATTAAGGACTCGAAAATAAGTGTGGTGAGCTAGAGTTAAGACATGTGTTATTATACATGCGATTACCTTAAAAAAAAATTCTAAAAAAATTAAAAAATTGTAAAATAAAAATTGTAAAATAAAAATTGTAAAATAAAAAAAAAAGAATAGTTTTGCTCGTCACCTCCACGTTGGTAATTTCTGGGTTCGGCAAAGAACGGAAATTTAAACTTTGTTCACGAAGTACGTATCATGATTCCAATGGCATCACGTGACCAATAAAAAAATTCTTAATCAACGACCCTGAAAACTTCTAGAGATAGTATTCTGGTGCAAAAACCATTCAAGATAACGTACATGACCTAAAGGGTTGTTATATATAAGGTTGAGAATGTCAATATTTCGAGTATAGTTTCTACTCTTAAAACGCTTATAAGCACAAATAAAAAAACACGACATAAATATTTTTCGAAGTTCTACATGTGTGCACAGTTTCAAAAAAACGTTGCAGTTGTGCACTTGAAGTTACCCCCCCCCCTCCGGGAAAGACGTAGTTCTACGTCAAAATCGGCGAGGTACTCTTGGGTAGTGTTACTTGTCAGTAACAAAAAATTGTAAAAACATTTTTGAAAAACGATTTTATAGGGAAAACTTTAAGCTTTCACACTAAGATATCATTCGCAGATTTTTTTGGGCACGTGACAGGCCCACAAAGTGAGAAGAAAATTTTCAATTTTGTCCAGCTCGTAGTTAAAAATTACCAAACTCACAGACACTAAAGAATAATAGTATAACCTTTTGAAGGTAGAGATTTTAAGCTTTAAAATTATTTTCTTAAACTTAAATTTTCTTTATTTTTGACAAAGTTACAGCTGCTTGAATTTTGCCTATTTTTTAAGAAAAATTAAGTGCTCCTCTAATTTTTGTGAAGAGTTTATTATTTATTACGTACAAGATTCTATTCAATAACCAAAAAATGTTAATACTTATTTATCCTATGTTATACATAAGGTTCGATAGTAACTAGTTGAGAGTTAAATAAAAAAGTTAATAACTTTTAATTAGCTTAGTTAATTTAAAATAAGTTAAGGAGGGATTACCGTTTTGAGAGCCAAAAACGAGGCTTTTTTCTCGATTTTCTTTTTCGGAAACTATACAGCCAATTTATTCTAGGTTTTACACATATGTTAACACACATTTTATGTATAATTCAGAATTTTTTAAAGTAGAAATAAGGAAAGTTACGGAAGTTATACAATAATTTATAAATTATACAATAAGTTATACAAATATTTGCGCAAGATGTCCGAGCTCGCAAGGTTCCTATAAAATCTGGATACTTAATAATATGAAACAGAAAATAAAACAGATTCTTAAGCTACATATGTTCGGTTATTGTTGGAACTAGAATTATTAAAAACAAACTATTTCTTCAATTACTTTAAGGTATGTAAAATTTTTTTAATCTCCAAAGAATCGACAGTTTTACATTAAAAATAAAAGGAAAAAATTAATGAATTTTAATTTCGTTACCTCCAATAATAGAGACTTCTTACAAATATGTAGTCACAGAGCAAAGCCGATCGGCTCATTAGTTTGTCTGAAATCGGGAACTAGTTTGAAATATGTCGTTTCGAGAAAAACGCTTTTAAAGTTTCAAATACAATTTAGTTATATGTATATTTCTAGTACTCACGTAAGTTTCAGCCTTATCGACGATTTCAGGTCCATATAGAAAGCCTTCTTTAACTTATGCAGTCATAAACAAATGTAGCTAATAATCCTGCAGCATCGATATTTGCACCAATTTTCGACGCTGGCGGGGCATAAGTCGAGCTGCGAGTTGCAAGTCAGTTGAGCATAAATACTTAAGTGTAGCATTTATGGCATTTTTTATGCTTTCCACACTGTCCACAATGTTTACTAACTGCTAGTCTATAATAACTTGTAAGCTTATTAATTAATCATTGTTAGCGCTCCCCTCTTAAATTTTTCTTTTTTTTAATATTGAAAAATTTTTCAAAACCTTTGCCTAACGTTCGTAAGACCATAGACTACAGTCGTATATGACGAAACTTTAAAAGGCCCATTAAGCGCTCTGATTTTGACCTGCGCGCCACTTCGAATAATAGGCTGGCTGTAACTTCCGTAATTTTCCGAATTTTTTATACAACTTTAGGGATAAATCCTTCAAAGTATGTACTTTTAAAAAATGCAAAAAAGAAAAAATCGATTTTTTGACCCTCGAGATTCCCCTTAATTTTTAATTTTAAGGTAGTCGACTCGCTACGTGCTAGTCATGTGACTGTTTGTAGGTTTTCACGTTCAGAAATATATTTCAGGCAATTTTTGCTAAGGGAAAAATAATTTTATGAATTATGGTGTAAAATTTCATACGTGACAAAGTATGTTACTTTTTCCAAATTCTGTAATTTTTCTCATTTGACTTCGTTTTGATCAGCTGATCATGCGAGTCGTCGAGAAAGGTTACAAGTGAGAAATCATCACATCTCCTTTTCGATTGAATTTTGACAATTACTGAGAAAGGATTTCAAAACGCATGACAGGGGTGTCAATCACTATCCAATTCGGCTAAGAAAGACGAGCCCCATAACCTGCAACTACAGCCAAGTCTTCCCAACCTCACCTCGACCAAAAAATGTCTGCTCGATTACCGCATTTTCACTAAAATAAACTAAAAAATTAGCAGCGAAATCTCCGGTAAACTATATATTTTATGGTTGCATCGGATTCTTCGAAATTTAATGTACAAAAAGCAATGTTTTTTCTCACTTCATCTAATCAAAAAATGCGAAAATATGTGATTGAAACCGTGATAGAGCCTTTTTTTCTGGCCGTCTGTATGAAGTAATGCAAAATTTGTGATTTTCGAGATCGATTTTCTAGAGTAAATAGTCGGTAAGGAGCCACAGAAAAAATCGACTGCAAAGCTGATCATATAATTTGATATAAAATCCAAAATTGAAAACTTTATCTAATACATGCCCTGACGAGGCGACTACCTTAACTAGTTAATTTTAAAACACATAAACTTAAACTTATTAACTTTTTTCCTAAATTAAAATTTTTTTTATCTCTAAACGCCATTTCTTTGTATGTTATTCTGCACAACAGTCATCGGTATTTTATAATTATTTGTAGTTTGTTTTTATATGTAATTATCAAAAAGCGTGCAGGCATATGACCAGTACAAAGTGGAGTACAAGGTTACTTGCATCTTTTTATTAATTGAAATTTTATTTTGTTTAATGATGATTATTAATATCTATGTAAAAATCACTATATTTATCTGTATGTAATTCTTTTAACTATTATTAGTTTTTCATAACTGCAGTAAAAGAAAAAAAATACATTCCTATATAAAAAACTAAATTTCTTTGTTATTTTAAATAAACTTGATTTACAAATAAAATAATAAATTTATTTGATGATTTATATTATAATTGTTTTGTTATCTAAAGTAATCAAATTTTAAATAATTATAACATTCTAATTTAATCTAAATAATATTTATAAAATTAACTTTTAATTTAATTTAAATTAATTTAATCTTAACGCAATTTTTGACTGAGTTAGTTTTTTGTTCATGCAATGTAATTAAATTAATTTTGTAAACTAAATTAACTTTAACTAAGTTTAAAAAAAATTAACTTACCCAACTCTGGTTATACACATTTGGGTCACTATGTACTCTTTGAAATAAATTGTTACGTATTACATATCAATGTGTTATCGAAAAAGAATTCGACATCAACGCACGTATCGTCGATATGCTTTTAGATCAGACGCGAATACGGCTGCTATGATGAAGTCTTCTTTTCCAATTACAATCTTAACAAGCGTCAATGCAATTGGATAAGATTTCTTCGTATCGTTCACTCGTACGATGAACAAGTCAATCTGATTGGTACAAAAGTAAAGGGTAAGTCGAAAGCAACATAGGTTTTTTAATAAAAACAAGATACATACGCTTGATAACAGCAAAGCAAAGAAATTTTAGATGTTAGTTTAAAATTAAAATTTAATAAACATATGTATATATTAAGAGACACGGTAGTGTCTCGCGCCAAGTACGCGCGGAGCGAGACCGACCGTGATGTGTGTGATGATGATGTGACTCATTTACGCGACGCGACGAGTTGCGAGTACTCGAGATGTTGAGATCTCAATAACGAGTGAACGGATCAAGTTCTAAGTAGGCTTGATCGATAGCTTGGGGTCGATTTATATAATAAAAGTGTTTTTATTTTTCCCTTATGTGCCCTACGAGCGGAGATATTGCGACGCAAAGTCCAAATGACAATTTTATATTAAGATACGTCGTTAAGATACGTCGTCGTCTCTCAATCAGAGAAACGTAACTTTCACTACTTTCAACGATAGATGGCTCTTGATTTCCGATAAGTTGCGCGCGCATTATTATCGATCCAGTAGGTAAATTAGGTCGATATAGACTTATCGGCCAGAAGATTATTTATTACGCGGACGGATGAGCTTTTAATATATGTATGTACGTGTGCGCTCAGCGCGTTCAACGCACTCAGTAGTTGTAACCTAGAAATGAATAGTGACAGTCGCCAAATAGTGATAGTGATCATCAACAATATACATTTGACCGCAGGGAGCTGACGCCGAGGAGATGTTTAAGAAGGAAGATATATCCAAAATTGCATACGTACGTACATATATATGCTGTCTTGTAAAAGTTCAAGAGAACGAGAAAGTGACCTGTAGCGCAATTTGTATTGTAGGCAAGTTATGCTAAAATATTAGTTGAATCAAGTCCATTATTATGATAGACGTTGATTTTATACCTTGATGGTGTCTGGAAATATTAATTATTCACGAAATTAGCAATAACAATTAACAAAATAAATTTTGGTAAATATGAAGTATATAGGCACCCTCTCCGATTTCTTTGAAATTTTCAAATTTTGTATACCTATTTTGTGTAGTAAAAGAGATTCTGAGAATAAAAATCGTCGCTCATATTCCGTTTGTTTCTATAATTAATACTTAAAACATCATGATGTCAATAAGTAAGGAAATGATAATTGGAACGATAATTTATAGATATATATTTCGCTTCTTACTTCAATTAGATCATATATGCTATTTACAACTTCAACATAGTCTGATTGATATATTAAATTCAATAGAGCAAATTAATAATAGTCTTTACTTGCAGTTCAAGATATGTAATTGGTAATCCGAATACGTGGCCGGTGGCCCAAATTTATTCGAAAAAATGTTTTGGGATAAAAATTTAAAGGATCACAATTAAAACAGACAACAGTTTGTGGTTTCATTGTCAGTTGAAAAAGTAGAGAATAGTACAAATAAACGGGCACAGTAACAACTGTGCCGCAAACAACGTAGAACTACGTCAACTGTCACTATTTCATATTAAAGTATTCAGCGAAGGAAAGTAGACGTAGGGCTACGTCAACTGTCTTTCGCTAAATAATAGTGACAGTTGACGTAGCCCTACGTCTACTTTCCTTCGCTGAATACTTTAATATGAAATAGTGACAGTTGACGTAGTTCTACGTTGTTTGCGGCACAGTTGTTACTGTGCCCGTTAATTTTTTTAAATTTAGCTTTGTTTTCTAAAAAAATTTTAGTACTGGTTTCATAAAAATAGGGTAAAGAGAATACCGATTTATGCTTAAATAAAGTATAAGTTATACATGTATTCTTATATATCATCATTAAAAAAAGGTTGGTATTAAATTTGGCGAAGATCGTTGAAGGGGTAACCGATTTACTTTGGCGAGAATCGGGGAAGGGGTTACCGATTTCTGCAAAAAATTTATACTTAACACTAATGACAACTTATTTATTACTCTACGATTATTATTTTCGAAAATATAACAAAAAACTACACAACCGGTTTAAAAAAAATCGGTATCGAAAAATTAACCCGTATTAACCCGTATCGAAAAATTAACCCATAAGTTGTCATTCGATAGCTTATATAGTCTCATTTTCTCTCTAAAGTCTATAAAATCTCCAAAAGGGGTTACCGATTTCTATCTTTTTTAGATAAAAATCGATAACCCCTTCATTATTAGCAATTTTACTAAAATTGGCATTGAAAACTAAAAATACGCAACCGGTTTAAAAAAAATCGGTATCGAAAAATTAACCCCATCGCCATTCCCGGAAAATTCTACCCCTGTTTCATATATAATTCTTTAAAATTCGGTCTATTAAAAAATGAGTAGTTCGCGGAAAACGTTGCAAGAAAACGTTGCAAGAAAACGTTGCAGTCGTGCACTTGAAGTTACCCCCCCCCCCTCCGGGAAAGACGTAGTTCTACGTCAAGAGTGTGCAAGTAGAAACCTGCACATTGCTTCCTCATAATTTTTAAGTGTGCAAGTAGAAACCTGCACATTGCTTCCTCATAGTTTTTAAGTGGGCAAGTAGAAACTTGCACATTGCTTCCTCATAATTTTTAAGTAATGCAAATTAGAACATTACGTCCTCACAATTTTTAAGTATGCAAATTATAAATTTGCACTTTGCTTAATCAACATTTTATTTCTCTCATAAAGCTGTCTCTATGAGGAAGCCTGTTTTTTTTTTTGATAATTATTAGTAGATATTTATTAATTTATCTTTTTTATAGAGGAAGCTTTATGAGCGAAATAAAATGTTGATTAAGCAATGTGCAAATTTATAATTTGCATACTTAAAAATTGTGAGAAAGTAATATTCAAATTTATAATTTGCATTACTTAAAAATCATGAGGAAGCAATGTGCAAGTTTCTACTTGCACATTTTTTTTTATTGTGATAAAGCTTTATTGCAACTAATATCTGTTATACTAATATCTGTTATACTCTTACAAAAATCAATTAAATAATTAATGTTTTTACTAAAATGATCTCTACTAATTGCGGATATATCTTATTTCTATCTTGTTCAATATCAACCTTCTTTTAATGATACTCTATATAAAATTGCATGTATAACTTATGCAACTTCTGCAACTTTTTAAGCAGAAATCGGTAACTCCTTCACCGATTCTCGCAAAATTCAAAACAACCTTTCTTTAAGGATGTATAGGTCGTACAGTCCTTGCTAAAAGTTAAACTTTCAATAAAAGAAGACTTTGCATGTATGTCAAACAACTCAACATTTTTTATATGTTAGAAGGGATTACCGTTAACAGTTTGAGTATGATTTTTTGTTATTTAAATAATTAGTATTGTTTAAACAATTAAAAAAATTGTTTTGTTCCAAAAAATTTTGAAACTTAAAATACAATATCAATGATGTATGTTTTACACATAAAAAAAGTTTAAGAAATATCTTAATGGTTTATTTATATTTTATTTATATTTACAGCAAAAATGTCGATTCTCTATAAGGGATAATGTTAATTTTAACAACTTTAAACTTAAATAACTCTTAAATAACTTCAAAATTTTACAGAGTATTTTTAATTTAATTTAGAAACAATTTACAGCACTTTCTGAATATATTTGAAATACCTCCAATACATCCTTAATTACAATAACTTTTAAACCAGTAAGAGAATTGTGCTGAAATTTTAAGTCAGTTTTCGTTAGTGTTTTATTTCAAACGAACTATTTTATCGTGCTAATTAGTAATCCGATTCACCTCGGTCTACCCTATACATTTTTTAGGCAGAAATCGGTAACCCTTTCACCAATCTTCGCCAAATTCAAAACAACCTTCCTTTAATGATACCTTATATATAAGATTACATGTATAACTTGTACACTTTTTAGGCAAAAATCGGTAACCCCTTCACCGATTATTGCCAAATTCAACACCAACCTACCTTTAATGATACTCTATCCATAAAAAAAAATTAAGCTCGATTTCTCGAAATTTGCGGAAATTAAAGTAATCATGTAGATTTTTTTAGATAGAAATCGGTAACCCCTTTATTATTAGCAATTTTTCTAATTCTATTATATTCTTCAGTTTTTTCTATCCCTATTTCATATATATAATTCTTTAAGATTTGGTTAATCAGTTCTTGAGTTATAGAAATTTTGGTAAATTTGGCTGTTTTTTTAAACAGAAATCGGTAACCTCTTTATTATTAGCAATTTTTATTAATTCTATTATATTCTTCAGTTTTTTCTACCCCTATTTCATATATAATTCTTGAAGATTTGGTTGATTAATTCTTGAGTTATAGAAATTTTGGTAAATTTGGCACACACCTACACACATACACACACACATACATACATACGGACATTTTTTTAAATGCGATTTTTCGACGTTTTAGAACATTCTGAACACATTGGCATCAAAAACTAAAAAAACAATTTTTTCTCCGGTATTTTCTACCCCTATTTCATATATAATTCTTTAATATTTGGTTGATTAGACCTAGCTTTATACGCGATCAAAGGTCCATATACGAAGTTTATAAAAACAAAGCTTCCTCTATATGGAAGCAATAACATATGATCCAATAGTAAGAAGCGAAATATATATCCATAAATTATTATTTCTTTATTTACCGACATTGTGATATTTTAAATATTAATTACTAGCTGGTTACCCGGGCTCCGCTCGGGAGTCGTTTTTCTTAAAACGACTTCATTTGTGTTTCAATATCCTTATTGTGGACAAACATAAGGAGTGTGTCGAGTGGTTGATTTAAAGACGGTAGTTTAACTTTTTCGCATGAATAACACATTCTAGGTGCTTAAGTTTTAAACTTTTTTGCTTGACAATGATCACATACTGCATCCATTTTCCCAATTATTACTCTCGGATGAAATTGATATTCGTAATTTGAATCATAACTAAATGCCTTTAATTTCAAATCGGACCGCATAAATGTTTTCATGGATTAAACATGTCGTAACCGGTCTTTTTCTACTCGAGTTTCACACTATTGAGTCATTTCCGCTTTTCCGATATTTCACTTACCGATCAGCGACATCATCCCTTGGTTTACCCGGGCGTTTTTTCGGGAATTTTGAGATTGCTCGCTCGCGATGTACACAGAACCTCGATATTTCACTTACCGATTACCGATTTTATCCCTTGGTTTTTTAAGTGAAAAATCGAGGTTATGTGTACATCGCGAGCAAGCAATCTGAAAACCACAACACTTTATTTCTTTCTATACTCTTCGCATGGCCGACAAATATTCATAATAATTTCTAAATTGTCTTACGAAAACACGAAATGTCTCGAAATGCAAAGCATTCATGTAAAGTGTGTCGCCGACAAATGACGTTTCTCATGTACTGAGAAAATCAATACAATCAGTACGAAGTTTGATGTATTGATTTTCCATAAAAACTGTTTGTGGAATTACTAAGCTGACCTGCTATCAAATCACTCTCTTGTCATTATAAGCTGCTGGTTTCACATATTATGTCATTTTGATAATTTATCACGATACGTTGGAAAATATATGAAATAGAGGTAGAAAAGACTGAAGAATATAATAGAATTATAGCGCGATATCTCCAAATTGGCGGATTTCTCAAAAAATTCAAAATTTTATTAAGAAAGAACCCTTTTTTACCGGTTATCGCCAAATTCAATACCAACCTTCCTTTAATGATACTCTATATAAAATTACATGTATAACTTATACACTTTTTAAGCAGAAATCGGTAAGGCAAAAATCGGAAACCCTTTCACCGATTCTCGCCAAATACATGTATAACTTATACACTTTTCATGCAGAAATCGGTAATGCAAAAATCGGAAACCCTTTCACCGATTCTCGTCAAATTCAATACCAACTTACCTTTAATATACTCTATCCATAAAAAAAAATTGCGGAAATCAGAGCAATCACATAGATTTTTTTAGACAGAAATCGGTAACTCCTTTATTATTAGCAATTTTTTGAATTCTATTATATTCCTCAGTTTTTTCTACAACTATTTCATATATAATACTTTAAGATTTGGTTGATTAGGAAAATCTAAACAGAAAAAGTTATTAAGTACGACCCTTTCAAAGAATTTAAAATTTTAGATATTCCGATTTTTTTTTCAAATTGGGTTGTAGCACAATGGCACATAGCCTCCCTTATGAAAAAGTAGTACTGGTTTTAATACTGGAAAAAGTATTGGTGAAAGTACTGGAGACATAAGTACTCAAAGTACTACTAAATTCGACCATACTGACTTCGTCAGTACTCCTTCCCAGTACTCATCCAATACTCATTCAGTACTCCCTTCAGTACTTCCTCTAGTACTCCCTCCAGTACTCCCTCCAGTACTTTCTCCAGTATTTCCCCCAGTACTCCCCCTAGTACTCCCTCCAGTACTCCCACCAGTACTCCCTCCAGTACTCCCTCCAGTACTCCCTCCAGTACTCTTTTAGTACTTATCGAATAATCGTGGGATACTAACGTGTGGTACAGGCGCAGTAAGGGAGAGTGGGCACCCTTGAACCATGTTTTTTCAAATCACATTAGATTTTTAATAACTTCATTATAATATAAATGAGACTATTCGATGTTTAATATAATAAACTTTGTTTGTAAATGATTTAAGAAGTAAATTTTCAGAAATATTTTGTAAAAATAATAATATTTCGAAATGCTGCGTTTGTCACAGTGGACCCCACGCGTGGGGTCGATTGAGCCATAGCGTAGGGTACACTGTGACATGTAATGTGAAAGGTAGGGTACCCTGTGACACGTAGAAGAGATCTGTTTAAATCCTGTTTATTACAAATCTTTGGTCAATTGAAAAACCAAGACTGTGCTAGAGAACCAATTTATCAATAATCGTGTCATATTTGTTTCATCAGATGACCTAAGAAATTGAAAACTGAAAACAAAGTCCTATAACCTCACTTTTTGTCGTAACCTAGCAGAGATCAACGAATATTGCCTCACAGCAACTCGATTACATGTGATCTGTAACTAAAGGGTGAAAAAAAGAGAAAATGAAAGTGTGGATATGATTATCGATGGAAATTATTTCATTTTATAGGAAAATTTAGGCACTAACATTTACTATTCCGCGATCAAAACACACTACGGAAACTCGCGCTGTCACGTAGGTAGGTTAGATAGTTCTGTAAGCGTGGCACAGAGGACCCCATCAACCTGCGTCACATTGGACCCCACTGAACATCGATATTATTTATCGTAAATATTTCAAATACAGAACAATTAAACGTTTTTGTGCGCACGTTGGTATTGAACCTAGATCCCGACGAACGTTTTATGAATTTTTTTTTAACTGTAGAATCCCTAGAAATCCATACATATCAAAAAGTTATGACAAGTAAAAATTTACTTTGCAAGGCTCCAATTACATATCTGCCTTTAACTAAAGTATATATGCTTATTTCGGCATAATTTTTTGATGGAAGTTATATGTTTTAAAAACGAAAGTTTTCATACCCACCGTCACTATTTTGCAGAACGTTAATACAGAAAACTCGCACTGTCACATTGGACCCCGTGGCTCAAGGGAGCCCATTCTCCCCTACTTACGCAGTACTATCCAAGTAGAACAAAAAGTCAAGATGATATCAAAATAACTATCATATTGATAGTTTAGTGTGTTAATTTAGTATTTTATTAATTTAGTATTTCCATGATACGTTACGAAAAAGTAGTACTAGCAATCAGTACTCAGTACTGAGTGATCAGTACTCGTAGTATTGACAGTATTAGTATGTTAATACTCATGAATATTGCAGAATGGTCAGTACTGTGCCTATTAGTTTCTTACAGTACTGGCAGTACTATCATGATAGTACTCCGAATATTAATCTGATAAAGTACTGACCACTTCAATACTTTGAAGTACTAATGAGTATTATTGCTTATAGTACTGCCAGTACTGTAAGCACTGACAGACACAGTACTGACCATTCTGCAGTATTCATGAGTATTAACATACTAATACTCTCAATACTACGAGTACTGATCACTCAGTACTGAGTACTGATTGCTAGTACTACTTTTTCGTAAGGGCTATGTTACTCAGGAAGACATAAGCTATCCACCGGTGTAAAAATTTTTGAAATCGATTCAGTAGTTTCTAAGATTACCCCGAACAATGCTACAAACTTTTCCCCTTTATATAATAGTAGAGATAAACAAACGGAATGAGCGATAATTTTCTTTCTAAGAATCTTTTTTACAAAATACACAAAATTTGAAAATTTAGGAATCGGAGAGAATGCCGTTATACTACATATTTACCTAAATTTTTATTAAATTAGCAAATTAGTAATTAGTCGCAAAAAATTACTAATTACGTAAAAATTAATAATATTTAGGTAAGTGTGAATTACGCATTACTCACAAAATTGATAATTTGTCAGAGAAAAATTTCTAGTTACGCGAAAATTAATATTTAGGCGAAAATGAATTAATTTCATTTACAAATTGATAATTAGTAGAAATAAATTCTTTATTATTAAAATAATTAATAGTTTGTCAAAAATATAAATTACTTATGTCTCTTGATTTTAAAAGTTATTAATTAGTTTAATATAAATAATTTAAATATTGCATTTAAAAAAATTGTTAAAAATAATTATGTTAATGTTATATGTATATATAGATATATATACAAACTTTTATTTTTTACAAATATGCACACATATATGTTCATATCTGTATAACATAGAGAATTGCAATAATAACATTAAATATAATAATAGTTATAATATTGAACTATTGTCTCCTATTTTTGATTAAATAAATACGTATCTATTAATTAAATACATATTTATTAAATATGTATTTAATCAATTTCAAAAATATGGGGACATTGTTCTATATTATTACTATTATTATATTTAATATTATTATTGTAATTTTCTATAGGTATCATACGAATATAAATACACATATACAAATATTTTTTTTCAAATTGGTAATTAGTAGAAATAAATTTTTTAAATATTATTTAAATAATTAATAGTTTGTCAAAAATAAATTACTACTTATTTGAAAATTAATAATTAGTGGGAAATAATTATTAATTTTTTCAATAATAAATGATTAGTCTCAGTAATTTACATATTACTTATTTTATAAATTATTTATTAATTGGTTTAATATAAACAATTTAATTATTGCGGTTAAAACGTGATTTTAAAAAAATAATTATGTTAATGTTTTATATATATATTTATATATATATTTATATATATATATATATTATATATTAATAAGATTAATAATTATTTCCCACTAATTATTAATTTTCAAATAAGTAGTCATTTATTGTTGACAAACTATTAATTATTTAAATAATATTTAAAAAATTTATTTCTACTAATTACCAATTTGAAAAAAAAAAATATTTTCACCTAAATAGTATACTCATTTTCACGTAGACTGAGACTTCCGGTTCCGGGACGACACAGTGTGGCACGTGGGGGTAAGGCGAGGGCATTTTGGCAGATTAGGAGGGATTAGGAGAGGTCAGGTGGAGGAGCGCGAGTGAGGAGAAAGTGGAGGAGCGAGAGGGTTTGAGAAAGTGGAGGGAAGTCGTAAAAGGGCAGAAAAAAGGGGAAAAAGAGTGTTGTAGCCGCGAGTGAAAGTGAGACGGGCCGAGAGTAAGCGAAGGGAAGAAAGGAAAGCGGTGAGTGAAGAACGGCCACGAACAGGGAATACACGGAATATAGAGGGAGAACAAGGCGATTACGGAGGCGGATTGGAGAGGCGGGCTAGGAATATCGGTAAGGATAGGAAAACTGGTCGTCGCATAGGGGACAAAAGCTAGGGGGAAAGAGAGTTTTGAAGGTGGCAGATGGAGGCGGAAAAAGAAAGAATGATAATGAACAGAGGGAGAACAGGCAGCGCGGGCTCACTCTTAGCTTGTATCCAAATGAGGAAAAAAAGAGAAATCGAGGAGAAATTAACAGAAAAAGCGGAAGAGGAGTTGCTAGAGAACTTTAATGCACTAAAGAAGATGAACAGATCGTTGACGGACAAGATAAAAAAAGACGAAGAAGGGAAAGAGAACACAACAGCAGAGGAGATGTTTAAGGAAATTCTAAGGAGAATGGAGGAGCAGGACAAGGAAAGAAAAAAAGATAAAGAGGTGATACAAGATATAATAAAAGGGTTGGTGGAAGAATTCAAAAGGAGGGAGGAGGAATGGGGAATGCAAAAAAAGGCGATAGAGAAAAGATTGAAAAGCTTGGAGGAAAAGGTAGAAAAGGCGGGCTTGAACGGAAAGGAAGGAAAGGAGGAAGGAGTATTAATAGAGAAACGGAAAGAGATAAGGGAAAATCTGGAAATGAAGGAGAGAAGAAGAAGGAGAAACAATATTATAGTGAAGGAAGCGACGGGAGGAAATGAGAAGAAAAGGAAAGAGAAGATCGAGAAGTTGGTGGGAGAAATAAATAAAACAAAAGTGGCAATTGAGGAAGTGCATAACATAGGATATAGAGGGAATAAAATGATAATGCTGAAGTGTAGGAACTGGGAGTCCAAGAGGGAGATAATGAGAACTAGGAAGGAGTTAGGGAAAAAATTTGACAGCTTTTTGGATGACGACCTCACAAAAAAGGAAAGACTGATACAGAAGGAAATAAGAAAGAGAGCAAAAGAGGAAAGAGAGGCAGGAAAAAAAACGACAATTGGTTACCAGAAGATGTGGGTGGATGGTAAAGAACTAATATGGAACGAAAGCGAAGGATATTTGGAGGAGAGGAGTGGCTGGCAGAAGAAATGGAAGGGCGAGGAGGGGTGGAGAAGGAGTGGTCTTAGAGAAAGAGAGAAAAGAAGGGAATCTTGTGGGAAGGAGGAAGTGGCAACGGAAGGAAAGGCGACAGAACAGACCGGTTTCGCCGCAACGTGTGCGACGGACGGGCAGCAGGATCGAGGGATCGAAGACGACAGAACAGACCGGTGCCGCCGCAGCGTGTGCAACGGATAGGTGGCAACGAGATGATTGGTATAATTGTCGGTCGCGGTAGGAGGGGAACAGGTAAGAGAAGCACGCGGCGACAGTAAAAGCGAACGGTGGAATAGAGGGACGATAAAAGAAAGAAAGCAGTGATAGTTAGAAGGTGATTGTGGAGAGTTCAAAGGTAAGGACGGGATACAGGGGTGGAGGAAAAGGTGAATCAGACGGAAAGAAGATTACAGGAGAGCGCGATAAGCAGAGGGGATAAATGATATAAGAAATAATTTTCAGTTTCAGAGTACACAGGAGGAACGGAAAAGAAAAAATGGACGAAAAGCTGAAGGTTAGAGGGACAATAGAAATCGACAGGGAGGCGATGGAGAAGATGTTGGAGGGACGAGCGACAAAGATGATGAAGAACTTCAAGGAGGAATTAAAGGAGCTGAGAGAGGAAGTAGAAAATCTGAGAAGGAAAGTTTACAAAATGGAGCAAGTGGCTGGTAAAAGGAAGAGGGACGGGAGTGAGGAGAGGGAGGAAAAGTCATACAGGAGAAAATGGTGGTCCGAAGACAATGAAAAGGACGATGTAGAAGAAAGAAGGAAGAACATTATAATCAGAGTAGAGAAGGATAGATGGGGAGGAAACTGCTCCAACTGGAAGAAGATGAAGCAACTGTTCGCAGAAGGACTGAGAGTGAAGGTAGAGTTAAAAGAGGTGGTCATGTTAGGACTAAGAGGGGATTGGCTGACGCTGTTAGTAAAGTTGGGAAGTGAGGAGGATAAATGGAGTATATTAGAAGCAAGAAGAAGAGAGGGAAGTAGGATGAAAATAAAGATGGACGAGGACAAGTCGATAGAGGAAAGGATCAAGAAAGGAAGGGAGAGGGAAAAGAGAAGAGAAATGAGGGAGGAGGAAAACGAGAATAAAAGGGAAGCGACAGAAGAGGATATTGCGAAGAAACTGGAGGACAATCTTATAATGAAATCGGACGAGGACGAAGACGAAGCGGAAAAGGGGGAGGGACAGGGGAAGAGACTATGGTAGGGGTAGGGAGGCTAATACGCTGCAACGAAATATGTTACAATCGATTTGATTTGGCGTTGGCGTTGGAGTGGTGATTATGATTTATTTTGTTGTTATGATGTATTGGATTTTAGTTTGAACAATTTTTTTATAAGTGCTCTATCTGGATATATACTGATAATTTTGATAAATATATTGTTAAATGCGCGTATAAATAAAAGAATTTATTTAAGTTTTGTCTTCATATAGAGCATGTAAAATATGTATTTGATTTATGAGTATGAATTGATTAATGATTTAGGATTTATGAGTATGATTTTGTTTGTGAGGTCGTCAAAGACCGAAATTGGAAAGATATGTATAGATATGTACAGGGTTGGGTACGTCCCTTCAAAACGCCCTTTAAGACCCCTTGGGGTAAATAAAGTAAACTTATGAATGAAATTTTCACGTAGACTAGAAATTTTTCTTTGACGAATTAAGGTAAACGGCCCAGTTATAGGCACCTTTATAGCAGCGGCCCTGATTTTCTATTATTTATGAACGCGATATATTGTTAAACACCAAACAAACTATTTTAACACGTGCATTAAAGCTTTCTGAGTAAGATTCATATTTTTAGTCAAATCATTCAGTTCTAATAAATAAATAATTATTTTCATAATGCTTGTTACTGCCAGCGTTTTTGGCACTATCGAAGTGCTTATGCCGCACTTTATAGCACCAACGGACCCAATTTTTGGCACTTCGAGACGTTACATTCGAAAAGGAGTTAAATTGTCCTGCGTATATTTCTCTCTCAGCAGTAATAAACAATGTTCAATTAGCTTGTAGATATTATATTTTGTCAACCTCTATACAAAAACTACATATAATATAAAATAAGACATATATACAGTTTCACAAAGTATATTTTGTCAACCTCTATACAAAAACTACATAAAATAAGACAATATAAAATAATACATTTTGCACACTTTTATAAAGTTAATTTACGAGTTTTTTTTTAGTTTTTCTTCACCTTGTAGGATTTCTAATGGCTATTTTTTTACTCTTTTCGCTATTTGTGCTTGTTCTTTTTGAACTGAAGTAAGGAAATGATATTTAAAACGACAATTTATGGATATAAGTATATTTCGCTTAATTCTTCTATTTAAATCTATTTTAATTAGATATTATATGTTATTTAAACTTCAATATAGTATCTGATTGATATATTATATTCAGTAGAACAAATTAATAATAGTCCTTGCTTGCAATTCAAGATGTAATTGGTAATGTAAATACATGGCCCATTCGAAAAATGTTTTGGTATAAAAATATAAAGGATCACAATTTAAGCAGAAAACAGTTTGTGCTTTTGGTTAAAGCAGAGAATACTCTGTATTTATGCTTTCTACTATTCTCTGCTTTAACAAAGATTGATAATTTCAAAATATATAATTGAATAAAGTTGTAAATAACATATGATCTAATAGTAAGAAGTGAAATATACATCCATAAATTATTATTTCTTCACTTATCGATATTGTGATATTTTAAGTATTAATTATAAACAAACGGAATAACAATTTTCCTTGAATATCAATAAATCTACCTCAATTTCTAGAATAACAAAGCAAAATTGATAATGCAACAGATTACAAACTCTGTGCCAAAAAGTAAAACGTAACCTTCATTACGTGACGCACTTCTTGGCGTTGGGAATTTAAGAGAAAAACTAACATACAGATAAACTATTACTTATCTAATCGATAATGTGATTCGTGCTGAACATGTTCATATAACCATTATGACGTTTTAATACTTAAATAGGCCGGTATTCATAGTCGAATCTTATATTTAAGTCCGTCTTAAGTACGATCTTAAGATGCCATTAACCAATCACAGAGCCATATTAGCATCTTAAGACATTACTTAAGCCGATCTTAAAATAAGACCCAACTATGAATACCGGCCATAATACTAAAAATCAGCAGTTTGACATTCGTTACCACTGAGGTGTCACCTAGGAATGTCGTTTGGAAGCCACTGTCGGCAATTTAAATACGAAACATTTAAAAAAAGTGTCTGTGCAATAATCAACAGTAAAAAACGCTCTTTAATTTGCCTGTAATCTTTTTTTATATTTGACGAAAACTTTATTTATTACAAATATAAATGTACCGTCGGTGCCAAAACTAGGACAGTGCCTATATATATGCCTATACTGGGCCGTTTACTTACCAATTTTTTAAATAATGCGTAATTCACTTTTACCTAAATATTATAAATTTTTACATAATTAGTAATTTTTTGTGACTATTTACTAATTTGCTAATTCAATAAAAATTGAATTTGTTGTTATTGCAAATTTCGTAAATAATAAAAAAATAAAAAATGGAAATTTTTTGTCGATCCCTGCTTAATACTACAAAATGCGTAATATCAGTACAAAATTACCTTTTTCAAAAAAGGTAAAAAAAGGCACCAAGTACACGCGTAATGGTGTAAATCCAAAAATTCAACCTAAGTGGTAGTAGCTTTACTTCTCCTTAACAAAAATAATATATCACAAAATTGCGTTACCTAACTCAACCCAAGTAACATGTATTTCAAAAAAAGATGTAAAATCTTTAAATTGCGCCAATTGCAAAGAGAATATATATATTGTTTTGAAAAATAATTGTTGTGCAACTACTTTTAAAAAATAAAACCCAAGCGGTAGGGGAGACCGGGGCTCGTTGGCACAAGAGGCAAGTTGGCAATGCGTTCCGTTTATGTATTTATAGCGAAAAAAACAATGGAAAAGTTATCACAAAATATCTCTTATATGACATAGGTACTTTTCCCAAAGTTTTATTTTAATCAGACAAATATTACAATAGAAAAAGAGAAAACTCTGATTTAAGAGGTGGCAAGTAAATTTTCGAGCGTTTCAAAATATCGTATTAATGTTCTTCAGCTTGAGAAGTAAATCAAAGTGACGTATCATTAGTTAAAAGAAAAGTTTCTGTTACTATACATGTTATTTTGATAATATAATTAGAAAATTCGTGAAAGTGTTAACGATTTAAAACGGCGAATGCGAGTCGGGCGCGGAACGTGGTGCGCAAATAAAACTAAAAAAACGTGTATTTAAATGTGATGAACGTTTCGGCTCTTCTTTCGAGCCATCTTCAGCATTTATTGAGATAAGAAGATTCTATTCCTGCAGAGCTCGAGGCAGAAAGCTCCTTTCTTGAGGAGATGTCGTGACAAGCGAGCTGGTACACGGTTATAGTGGACATTTCCACTGTAAAAAGAAAAAATATATTTAGTCAGTCGTTAAAACAGAAAGAGAAAGGAGAGAGCTCACCTCAAGGTCTGCAGCAGTCAGAGTACAAAAATGGAAAAGTCGCAGTAGGATGAATTCAAAAAGTCGCACATTTCGGAAATTAGAGACAAGTATAAAATAAAGTTTCACGTATGTCGGTTGGAAACGAAATGAGACGGCGGGTCGAAGATTCGTATGTCAGAAACAAGGATTGATATAATTATAAACAAAATACACGGCCGGGGAAGGGCGAACAAAGTTATAAATTATTTATGACGGACAAGTATGCATGGTGTAAACAGTCGGTGTCTGATTGTAAGTTTAAACTTGTAGGAAAATGGGCAGATATAATGCAGCGTTTTGTATAAATGTATATATCTCTTTTAATAATATCTTCGTTTTACAAGAAGTAATCAGGGCGCGTACAACCACAGAATGTGTGATAGGTAGAAGCGATTCTCTGATAGGGCGAAAAACTATGTAACTATAGATGGCACAGGAGTGCCGCCTTTATATCATTTCCAACAAAACTATGACGCTGTTGTCTTATGTATAACGTTCATCACATTTAAATACACGTTTTTTTAGTTTTATTTGCGCACCACGTTTCGCGCCCGACTCGCATTCGCCGTTTTAAATCGTTGATGTTATTTTGACTAATAACAGTAATTTATTGTAATAAAATGACTGAAATAAAACGTATGTAGGGATGGGGTATGTTGGCTCATATCAAGACAGCAAAGAATTAAAGAGTTAACAGTACAAAAAAAAATATTTAATCAAAATGAAATAAAATTTTTCTTGTAAAAAAACTTGGCGCTGCTAAACCTCGAAATTTAATAAAGTACTAGGCGGCAGTGTGGTCTAGTGGTAGAGCGCCAGACTCGTAATCTGAGGAACCAGGTTCGAGTCCACTAGAGCCATGTAACATGGAAAGTTTTTTCCGAAAAACTGCGCCCTCCGTGCAAGATAGGCTCTTGTGCGGAGCAAACTGGGCTCCGTCTTTCGGAAAGAGACGTTAAGCCGTTGGTCCAAAGGGTTAAGTGAGAGGAGAAAGGGTAGTATTGGATGAGAATGGAATAAAGGGTTGGGAACGTCCCTACAAAACGCTTTGCAACCCTGAGGGGAGTCAATAAACGTATTTATTTTTTTTAAAATAAAGTACTAAAATTCTTGATTGAATAAAAAACAATAAATAGAGAATATACATAATTTAGGGAAGAATGCGATGGGAGTAAAAAAGCAGCGCCAAGTTTTTTTACAAAAAAAATTTATTTTATTTTGATTAACAATTTTTATTTTGTACTGTTAACTGTTTAATTCTTTGTGATTAAAATGATTCTTTGTAATATTATAATTTTGTTAAGGAGATTTAAAGCTACTACCACTTGGGTTGGAATAGGAAGACCCTTGAATGGGAACACAAAGGTATGTACCGCTTGAATTTTATTTTTTTAAAGTAGTTGCACAACAATTATTTTTCAAAACAATATATATATTCTCTTTGCAATTGGCGCAATTTAAAAATTTCACTTTTTTTTAAATACATGTCATTTGGGTTGAGTTAGGTCACGGTCGTGAATACAGGTCTGGAAACTCTAGTGGTGGGGGTGACCCGCTTAATGAAGTCATTTTATGTAGTTGACACTATCACCATTTGGAGCGCTGGAGATTAGAGATTTTTTAAATAACGCAAATACATATTGAACATATTGAACATATTGACATATAACATGACATATGACATATGTCATATGTTATATAACATCCCAGATAGCCAAATGCAGAGAGTTTGCTGCCATGTTGCCAACAAGCAGCTTGTCGTTAATGCAACTAATTTTGACAAACTCGGGACAAGGTGAGACAGCATTATGCTTGTCGGGTTGAACTCATATGAATAATATTTCTATTAACAGCAAATTGATTGCAACGTGACAGCATCAATTTGTGATGGATTTGTGACAATTTCATATTGTCAACACTTCGTTAGCAACGATATACAATTAAAAAACTTTATAGCTTGACGACATATACACAATAACGGATGGAAATCATTATATATGTGTTGTTGCCGTCACGTTTGCATCATGATGCTCAAGATGGAACGATGAATCATTCATTGCTGTCATGTTGCTGACATGTTGCAGACAACATAACGTACCAATATTGCGAACCGTTTGCTCTTGAAATTGCGTCAACTGATTGCATATATAAGCAGTCATGTAGCTGTATTTGTAACGTGTTCTACTTCGATGTCAGCAAATTTACAGCAAATATGTGAAAACACATGCAATGCATTAGTTTGCTCAATATGCTATATCACGCTTGGCTATCTGGGATATAACATATTGACATATTGAATGTAACGAACGCACAAAGTCCTAGATAGTGATTCAATTGATAATGATATTCCATGATAAACAAATGTAATTATAATTTAAACATAGAAAAATAGCTTCGTCCGCCAGTGATTAAACATCAATTATATTATTAATTTATTACTCGACTAACTGGCCCATATAATTTAAACATAATTATAATTGTAAACATAAACAATCACTCTGTGAATAAAAAAACGGAAGTTTAATTTTAAAAAGTAATCATGTCTTTTATTAATTCACATTTATTACCTTGTATTTATCTCAATATGAGAAATAAACATTATTTTCTATGTACAACGGGAGATGATTAATTATTTTATTTGATCTTACGAATATCGCGGGGACCGTGTCACGGGGTGATACTATTTACATAACTACAATGCGTAATAATTAAATAACACATTATCTGACTTTTCGTACAATAATTGTAAAAAATAATCAGAATCGAACTAAAAACGGTAAGACTGCAAGCCGGATCTCTTGCTACCACTCATCCACATTTGAACTCATTTAAAACGTTGCAATGATTGAGACAACTTATTTACAAAACTCGCTGCTTTTTGCATATACTATTTTCCATCTTACATTTATTATAAAAATATTGTATTGATTAAGGTCCCCGCAATGAAAAATATAAGGAACAAGGAACAGATATTAGCGATTAAGACTAAAAAATCAAGAAAATTAGATGCAGGATGAAAAATACAGGCAACAGAAACAGGGAATAACACAGGCAACAAATTTTTAACCTATTGGAAGCCGTGTATTAATGCTACACTAGCTTTATTCCTGATTTCTTATTTTTAATCACTAATATCTGTTCCTTGTTCTTTATATTTTTTATTGTGCGGGAGCCTTTACGGTGAAACGTGAAACGAATTGGTGACAACGCGAATGCGTGATAAATAAGGGTGCTGTCACATGGCAGTCAGAAATTCGGAAAACGGAATCTCAGAAAAGTAACGGAGAGGGGGTCAACCAATCAGAGTCAGCTCGATCGGTGCGATTTTTCAAGGGCCGGGCTCCCCATGGAACGACTTTTACGGAAAACTAAATGGCATTCTAACCTTAACATATTTTTAAATTAAAGAAATTTCTATATAATTTTAGAGTATAATAAAAAATACGTCGAAGCTTTATTTTTTAATAGACTCTACTACTACGGTAAGTATCTTTTTTCTTCTAAAACAATAAAAATAATTTTTTCAATTTTTACTTATTCCGGAAATATCAGTCCATGGGGAGCCCAGTCACAAAAATTTCGGACTTTTCCGAGATTCCGTTTTCCGAATTTCTGACTGCCATGTGACAGCACCCTAATCCTTACAACGCAGCGACGCGCGCGGTCACATGGCAAACCTATGAAAATATCGTCATTAAGCGAGTCACCCCCACCACCAAAAAAACGGACGAGTTTCCAGATCTGTATTCACGACCGTGAGTTAGGTAACGCAATTTTGTGATATAATAATTTTGTTAAGGAGAAGTAAAGCTACTACCACTTAGATTGGATTTTTGGATTTACAACATTACGCGTGCCTTTTTTTACCTTTTTTGATAACATTTACGTTTCGACCTACTTGGTCTTCTTCAGAACGTTCTAATCGATAAAATTACACTAATAAATTACGCAAAATAGATATAAAAGATTGAGAGAGACAATGGCTGATGGTCAAATTTTAAAAAATTGCATTACAATAAAAGAGTTACAACAATTTTCGTCGTTGGACAAGCGCGAAATTAAAGGTCCAAAATTTAAGAAGGTCCAAAGTAATGTGAGAACCGACTTATTGATCGCTGTGAGAATACAAAAAAAAAAATTATTTGGATACCTGAGTCGAATCTGAATTTAAAGTAGTAAACTTACATAAGTGGTTGTATCACAGTATCACGTGAAAGGAAAAAGAAAAAGAAAAGAAGTCTCGATCAGCCAAAGGCGTCTCGTCTGTGTGAAGTATCGTGAGAGACTGAGAGAAGTAATAGAAATGTTTTTGGATCTCATGCTTTTGTCCTGACTGTATTGAATAGTTCACTAAGAATATCGAAATACGATTCGTCCAATAGTTCCGCGTCTTTGTTAAGATTGATTTCATTGGTTTGTTCTTTGATGTGAATAATTTCCGCAATTAATCGTTTTTGGTAATAAGGCTCAGAATCCAAAATTCTGGTATTGTCCCAGTCGAATGTGTGGTTGAATTGTAAAATGTGCTCCGATATTACAGAATGCTTAGCCTGATCCAATTTAATGTTGTTTTGGTGTTCTTTTAATCTCGTGCGTAACTGTCTTTTGGTTTATCCCACATAAGATGCGTCACAGTCTTTGGAGTGAATCTTATAAACTACGTTGTTATTCATTAATGGCGGGTTTCTGTCCTTGTGGACTCGTATAAAGTTTAACTTATTAAGACAACGGTACCCTACTGTAAATTTTGATCTGTCAATTACAGAAGCTCGTGCCGTTGCAGCATTTATATAAGGGAGTACAAAATATCTTTTTATTTCCTCTTTAGAGTTATTCTTTATTCTGCTATTGTCGCTTAAAGGTTGTGATTTTTTTAGAAAAACTAACTTTCTTAATCTGAGATTGATTTGCGCAAAAATCAAATCAATAGGTTAACCGTTGTGTGAGAAGGCCCATGGACGATATCTTAGTTTCCCGGGGCCTCCCCTATATAGCGCCGAGAGGGACACCCGCGGGGGGGTTTTAGCCGGTAGGAGTCCGGCATAACCGTCCGCCCCGCCCCGGGGGCGGGGGTATCCGATGCAGGATTTCCCCCTCGTTACAAAAAAAAGGTTAACCGTTGTCGATTAATGTTGACGATTAATTCAAGATTCTTTTTATAAAAGCACGGATGAGAGAGACAATAAAATTGCTCTATCAACAAGACTGTATATGGTTCCCTTTTTGTGGTGTAAGGGGTGGTTAGAAAAGAATGATCAAATTCTTCCCGAAAAGGTTTTCTCTCTCAATCTTTTATATCTATTTTGCGTAATTTATTAATGTAATTTTATCGATTAGAACGTTCTGAAGAAGACCAAGTAGGTCGAAACGTAAATGTATATTTATATATACATATGTTTATTTAATTTTAATTTTAAACTAACATCTAAAATTGCTTTGCTCGAATTTTAGCCGTTTAACTTTCCTTAGGTTACTTATAACCTTACTTATAGTAAGGTTATGTTAAAGCCTTACGTATAGTAAGGTTATAGAGTAATTATAATGTCAAAACAAAAAAAATTACTTAAAAGAATTAAATCAAATACAATGTAATACAAGTCACAAGTTGAGTAATAAATTAGGAAAAACAAGCATTAGTATTTTTCTTTCGAGATATCTTGTTTACTTCTCACATATGATTATTAAATATTTGTTTCATTTATTATGTTCGATCTTTTGCTTTTTATTTAAGTGAATATAATTTGATTTTTAAAATAAGTGTTTAAAAATTTTTGTGAAATAATACACTGCTAAAAAATTAGGGGATTACTTTTTGTTATTAAATTTTTGCCTATTTTTAAACTGTAATTTAAACTGTACTCAGTGAATAATTAATGTAAAAAAAAGTTTAAAAAAAGGTTTTACAGGGCAAACTCTTTACTATAAGGTGCTTTTATTCAATTTTCACTCAGGTTAATATTCAAAGGCGTGGTCAACTTTAAATAAGGACGTATTTGATAGGTATGAGATATCCAAAATCTTGAAATTTGCAGTCTTCCACCGCCTAACACAAAATTGGCGAACATAATTATTGATACGATTATTGCCGAACATAATCATTGAAATCCGACTGAACAACCTGCCCGTGGTGCACATCCGGTTACGCAAATGCCGGCGGTATTGTGCTGAAATCGTAAAAAAAAACAGGAGTTACTTTAAATTGCGATATCTCGCAAAATAATCGACGTAGGACAAAATTTTTTTTTTCATTTAAAAGGACAAAGTCAGTACTTTGAGATAGTATCAATAATTATGTTTGTTAATTTTTTTGTTAGGCGGTGGAAGACTGCAGATTTTAAGATTTTGGATATCTCATACCTATCAAATACGTCCTTATTTAATGTTGACCACGCCTTTGAGTATTAACCTGAGTAAAAATTGAACAAAATACCTTATAGTAGAAAGTTTGCCCTGTAAAACCTTTCTTTAAACTTTTTTTACGTTAATTATTCGCTGAGTAATTATAGTTTAAAAATGGGCAAAAATTTAATGACCAAACGTGATCCCCTAATTTTTTTTAGCAGTGTATTTAAGAGTTACACTGATGAGGTAACGGGAACCTTTTATAGTCCGTTAACAATATGTTAATATCTTTCTATTTGATACTTCGCTCTATGCTTTCCTTATCTTGCATTTCCTCAGGTGAACCTATATTTGAGGTAATAAAGAACATCCAGCCGGACACAGAACTGGTGGCTTGGTTCCTGCCAGCAACGCAACAGGACTTTGTTATCATTTCTCACGATGTATGCTCCAGATCAGCGATCTACAGGTGCACGATCGATTCTATTTTAGACGGTGAGTGAAAGACGTAGGTAAAGCTTATTTACAGATATCGCCAATAAACATCATTGCAAAAATATGTTTTTAATGTAGATACTTGAATCACATTTAGGAGCTTCCGATAACTTTGGCAACATAATATGAGACTGATTCTTTAAAAAGCACTTTTTAAATATTAAATGTTATACAAAAATAAAGTATCGTCGCGGCTAATTACCCTAGAGTTATGGACAACAAGAAGAAAATATAGTAGGGGGTGTACATCTAGAAATAAAAATTAACTTAATTAGTTTAATATTATTATTAATAAAAGTATTATCTAACCTGACCTAGCCTAACCTAACCTAACCTAACCACGCTTAATAAAAGTTAATTAAGTTGGATCATATTAGATATACCTACAACAAAGACTTTATTATTATATTAGAGGCTAGTGAAGGATATTTTGAACATTTAAAACCAAATTTTTCTATGAATTGTGAATTTTCTGATTTTACCTATGACCTCCAAATGCGATTTCTCGCAAAATACTCGCCCAAATTAAAAAACAAGGTACAGTTGTAAAAATAATTAAGAGATATATCTTTATAAAACAATGAGTCACTTACCTCTTATTTAAGATTTTTGAAAAGGTATCTATCCTAAGCAAAAAAATAAAGCTGCACGGTTGAATCTATCTTAATTATACATTCCTCTTAAAAACAAAATTAACATGTTTTGGCAAATTTCGTACAAATCGGTGAGTTAGACGGGGAATGGAAAGTTTTCATTGGCTCACCATGTATACGATTTTTATATAAAAAACATATACTGTAACACATTATTGTGTACGCGCGCACGTATGCACACACACAGAAAAATATATACTACCTGCAAGTTAATATTACTTGCTTCAAGTATTTGATAAGTTCATATATCCGCAAATCTACCATAAAGTCGTCATAAGTATCACATTTACTCAAAACATATTCTAGATCTTAGCAAGTTTAGTACTTGAAACAAGAATATTAAATTAATACGAACATTCTGTTTACTTACAATATAGAGTCCACGGAAGAGAAGCATATACTTCAATAAAGATATCACATTTTCTTGAGAGAAGTTTATCCGTTATTTGAATCAAGTAAAAATTTTATTCATCTAGAATAATCGTTTACTTCAAAAAAGAATTTGTATTCTTGATGATTACAATTAATATTATTTTTATTTATTTAATTTTCTTTAATTCTTTAGTTCCTAAGTGGAATGTAGGTTAGGAGGTTTTCGTGCGCGGTGCGGAGGGGTACAGTTTAGAATATAAAAATTCCTGTCCTCAGGTGGACTCGAACCCGGTTCCTCGTGGTTATGAGTCTGACACTTTATCACTAGGCCACATCTCTGATTATATTCTTAGTGCTGCAGTATCTAGTTTTCACAGAAGTGATTCATTGATTTCAAGTATTTCATATTCTTACCTAAAGAATCAGTAAATATTCAAATCAAGCTTATGTGGTTTTTCTTAGATAAAGTTTACAGAATATACTTGAAATCAATGAATCACTTCTGTCAAAACTAGATACTGCAGCACTAAGAATATAATCAGAGATGTGGCCTAGTAATAAAGTATCAGACTCATAACCACGAGGAACCGAGTTCGAGTCCATCTGAAGACAGGAATTTTAATATTCTAAACTGTACCCCTCCGGACCGCGCACGAAAACCTCCTAACCTAGAAGAATGTTGTTCTATACAGCCAAGTATTTCATATTCTTACCTAAAGAATCAGTAAATATTCAAATCAAGCTTATGTTGCTTTTCTTAGATAAAGTTTCAGAATATACTTGAAAGAAGAATAAATTCTTCTTTTAAGCACATGATGATAAGCTTTTCTAATACTTATGATGAGTATATCTTAAAACTAATATTAAGAAAATATTCTTTGTTGAAGAAAACTATTACTCAAACCAAATAAAATAAAATGAGTAATTGCTTTTCTTGGCTGCAGAACGATATTTTTCTGTGTGCATATACAGGGTGTTTCTAAAACTATGTCAGATATTTTAAGGGCGTATTCTAGAGGTCAAAATAAGAAAAAGAGTTTCTATAAACATGGGTTCAAAAATACTATTAATTATTACGCTATAAAAAATTTCAACAATTTTTTTCCCTCGACTTTAAGGGACAATGACCCGGTTTTATTATCTCTGATTAACTGTAACCTTCGATTAAACTCACTTTTCTAAGGGGAACAGAAAGAGATGAAGAGTGAGTTTAATCGAAAGTTACAATTAATCGACATTGGTGAAACTGGCCCTATAATTCGGAGAGAAAGCATTTTTGGACCCATGTTTATAGGAACTTTTTTTTTGTTTTGATCCCTAGAATACGCCCTTAAAATCTCTGACATAATATTCGAAACACCCTGTATGTACGTGACAATAATAATTTGTAATAGTAATAATTTCTATACAAGAATCTCATATCTTCTTTCATATGTTTAATAATGCTTATAATTTGGCAATTGAAAACTATTGCACACCTCAAGCAAAACAAGAAGTCATAATGACGTCAAAATGACTCCAAAATGATTATTAAAAGAATCACTTTAATGTCATTTCAATCATCGCTACTTGTTCTGCTCAGGACTTTGAGACTTTAAAAAACAAGCTATTTTTGCCTACTGCGAAACCTTAAGCAATCATTGGAAACTGTGTTGTTGAGATTTTCTAGAAACAGAAAATAACACTTATTTGTCCACCAAGTCTGGGGAAAGTTATAAAAACCGAGATTTATTATCAATTGTTGAAATAGTCGTTAAAATGATTTTTTTTTAAGCTTTATACCTTGATATGTCTTTAAAATAAAATCAACTGCACATTTTTGTGTTGAAAGATGAGTAGTAAATGTAAAGAATTTGATTTCCATAATATATATGTGTGTGTGTATTGTAGAGATATATAGATAATATGAAAAATGTGCATTTTTCCTCTCTTAGCTGAATCCAGGACCACGAACAAGGACGTGAGGGAATTTGGTCCTATGTTTGTGTGTGTGTGTGTGTGTGTGTGTGTGTGTGTGTTTGCTGCCTGCATGCAGACGCGCACACTTTCTTTCTTTCTCCATTTTTAGCTCTCCGTTTCTGTCTCTCTTCTTCTCTACCTATTTCTTTCCATTTTCCCCTTTTCCTCTCTGTCTCATTCTTCTTTGCTTTACTCACATTCGTCGCTATCGTCAGAACTTTAGTAGATTTCGTTTGTAAAAAATTTATTCAAGTATTTTACAAGAACTTTAACAGATAGTTGATTCTAAGCAAATCCAAAATATCAAATAATTATCGTAATGTGAAAGCAGCAATCACCACACGCAGGTCTACTTTGCAAGTGCACGTATAATCAGTTATGCTAAATAAACCAGTTTAGATTTATCAATAAGAATATAAAAGTATATGTTTCTCATAAGATGACATGAATCCTAACTTGGAGAAGAATGCTATCACATTGTTGGATTCTTCCGGATCTCTCTGCATGTATGTACCTACAACACATAAACATTGTATAAACGAGAAAATAATCTTCTCTACATTTACTACTCACCTTCCAACACATGTTCAACAAATATGCAATTAATTTTATCTTAAAGACATGCCATAAGGTACAAAGCTTAAAACACTTTACATGATCATTTCAACAATCGATAATAAATCCTGATTTTCATAACTTTCCTCGAACCTAGCGAACAAATAATTGTTATTTTCAGTTTCTAGAAAATCTCGAAAATAGTTTCCAATGATTAGTTAAGGTTCCGTCAGTGAACCAAAAATAGCTTATTTTTAACATCCTCCTTTATCGTTTTATATCTAATTTGATTCTGCGTTCTCTCATTTTAAAATTCACAAAGAATATCGTTCCGATGTTGTAACTAAGGATCGTCTAGCTATCCCGCAGCCATTGTACTGTCTTTTATTTTCGAATACACATGCGCGCGCAGGAATGGTGACAACTCGCATTTGAATCGGAAATCGCGAATCTTTTGTGATCCGCCCGACAAAAAGGCCGGCTGCACATTTGCATTTCAGATCGTTTTCGTCGAGTCTGTTGTTCTTTCTCCGATTGCACTGCGATTACCGCTAAATGGCCGCAACGGCGACCGATCCGCGAAGAGATGAAAGATCAACATAAAATTGCCGCAAACTGTAATATTTTTTTTTGGTTTTCATTTGGTCGACTCGAGTAAATAAAAAAAATTTATTGATCAAAAATGTATGTTCGAATTTTTATAAATACTTTATTAGAAATTTTATGCTTCTTTGAATCAGTGTTTATATAAAACACTGGTTCAAAGACAATTGGGTTAATATATTATTTTTTGATAATTATAAATATTAGTATCAATCGTTGAAATCAAATATAATAAAAATATGATTAAAAATCTAGGGTAAATATTTACCCTTACGAATTCCCCCTCTCAATAACCTTCTCCTTCATATATATTGTAGAGAGTACTCTCCTGAATAATCTTCAAAAGGTTTTAACTGTCGCTTGTTCTTTATTAAAAAATTATTAACAAAAAAAGTTTAAAAAACATAGCAGTTTTAAGTATTAAAAGGCATATACAACCAATATGTATGTGGAAATAGTACATGTATGTACAAAGGAAAGTCATTTAAAGCAGTGAATCGTTAATGTTTATTAAAAAGTTATGAACAAATATAAATAAAAAATATAACAGTTTGTGTCAGTAATTTGCTGTGTCAGTGCTAAAGGAAGTAATTTGCTGATATGTGTGTATAGACAGTACACATGTAGGCAGGGGTGGGTGGGGGTGGACCTCGGTTCGCATGGAAAGTTGAAAACCCGAACCGTACAATGATAAACCTCGTTTTCCCCTGTAAGCAGAAGTGGGACGGAGTGGGGTGGATCGGATCGCTTCGTGTGGATGGTTCTCTGAACAGCATTGTACTTTTCATGAAAAGCGAGATCCATCCCACCCCACCCCACCTTTGCTTATAAGGCGAAACGAAGTCTAGCATTGTACAGTGGAGGTTTTCAACTTTTCACGCGAACCAACGTCCACTTCCACCCATTCCTGCCTACGGGAGAGGAGCGGTAGCCCCTCCCCCGCCTACATGTATACTGTCTATATACACATATCAGCAAATTACTTCTTTTAGCACTGACAGAAACTTGTATATTTCACAACCTTTTTTGTTTATAACTTTTAAATAAGCGATGACCGACGATTAAAGTATAAGGAAAAGTTACTCAGGGTCATGTCATTGACAACATAAGTCAAGGTCAAGACATGGGGTCAACCACTACTAAAAAAATGTACAGTGATTACCATTTCTAGCAGTACAACACATTTTATTGCTAGGATTACCACTGTATTACTTTTGTATTGCTAGTAATACTGGTTAATTCCTCATATTCGTTTTATTGTCAGTATTGCGAGTATTAAATATTGCCAATATTATATTGCCAGTACTGACATAGTATTTACAGTGATTGTAACTTATTTTCTTATAATTGCTAGTACTGTCAGTATCTCTCCTCTCCCTCTCTCCCTCTCTCTCTCTCTCTCTCTCTCTCTCTCTCTCTCTCTCTCTCTCTCTCTCTCTCTCTCTCTCTCTCTCTCTCTCTCTCTCTCTCTCTCTCTCTCTCTCTCTCTCTCTCTCTCTCTCTCTCTCTCTCTCTCTCTCTCTCTCTCTGTGTGTGTGTGTGAGTATCATTGCGTGTCTATTCTCTTTGCTCCTGCTTCAAGTGCATCTGTTTTCTGCCGTAAGTTGCCTTCGGGCCATTTTGTTGCAGGTATTAGCAGGTCTTTTGTTGCTTGTCACACATGCTGCGCATGCGCCTACCGTTGCCGATCTTCTCTATCTACATGCTATTTTCTGAGCACGTGCTATTAGTCCAGTCAAAATACGGAAAAAAGAGGGGGTACCTAGAAAAAATTGCAACACAAGGTTTTATTACGTCATTGTGTTCAGAAAAATATACTGAACAACATATCCAAATTTCGCCATTTTCCGCTATCCCTAAGTATGTTTTTTATGAACAATTTATAAACAAATTTGTTTTTCTCCACAAATACGATGAATTTCGAAATTTTTGTAGAGATCAAAGTTGTAGAGCAGACAAATATCTACAAAAAATGTTCTTATGAATTTTTTGAAATATCTCATATTATTTGAGATATTTGCAACAAGAGCTACTAGGCTACGCGCGGAGCGGAGCGGAGAGTTCTAACAATAGTCCAGTCAAAATACGGAAAAAAGAGGGGGTACCTAGAAAAAATTGCAACACAAGGTTTTATTACGTCATTGTGTTCAGAAAAATATACTGAACAACATATCCAAATTTCGCCATTTTCCGCTATCCCTAAGTATGTTTTTTATGAACAATTTATAAACAAATTTGTTTTTCTCCACAAATACGATGAATTTCGAAATTTTTGTAGAGATCAAAGTTGTAGAGCAGACAAATATCTACAAAAAATGTTCTTCTAAAACTGCTTCCTGATCATTTTTTTCGCTCATAAAGTTTTATCTATGAGAAATTTGCCAAATTGAGGAAGCAATCTGCAAATTTCTACTAAATTGAACACTTTTTTTATTATATTTGTAAATTTATAACAAAAAGCATTGTATATGGGGTAGAAAATTAACTTCATACACTTTTAAAGCAGAAATCGGTAACCTCTTCTCAGATCATCAGAAAATTCAATACCAACCTTTCTTTAAGGAGTCATCCCACTTTGACGGCTCAAAAACTAGGCTATTTTTAACAATTTTTTTCACAGTAAATACATTATATAATGAAATGAATCTTTTTGGGATTTATTAGGGCACTCTTAAATAACACCTGTGGGGTGCTACTTACAATCTCAGCCCCACGATTTTAACTTATGATCCAGTGACGTCCGAGGTGAACCTGTGAATTTATTTTTGATTTCTTTGGGGGCCCCGCGAGATGCGGGGCGACGTGCGAAGCACGTGTGCAAGGCGCCCGGAGGGTTATGTCTCCGGAGGCGCTATGCAGGGAGATCTTTACTCTCCGAATAACTCCCTTAATAAGGAGCGTCTCTGATGGCTTATCCTGGTGTAGCGTTTAGGGATTAAGCCTTTGCCCGGTGTCCTGGGCATCCGCTTCGGCGTACTTGGTAGCGGACTCGGTGGATCAAATACCACCAGTGAGGGTGGCAATAAGGAATCGGTCTGCGTTTGCTGGCACTTCTTCTTCGGCGAGGCTATTATCTTCGGCGAGGCTAATATCTTCTGCGAGGCTAATATCTTCTGCGAGGCTAATATCTTCGGCGAGGCTATCTCCGCCAGGTGTTGTTTCCAAAAGCGTGGTGCCGGCAGGTCCGACAGGTTAATGGGAATTAACTTCCACTTTCGGAAAGATTCTACTTTCCCTTCGAGACGTGGTTGAGACGTCTCCGGCGTTGGCTCGATGGAAGGCCGAGCCCTTGGAGCGAGCGGACTTGGTGCCGGTGCTTGCCCGTGGCCGGGACAGCCACGTTGCTTCCTCTTGCGCGGCAGCTTGCCGAGTGTGCTGGTGTTGTTTGGAACCAAAGGCCCGGAGCTCTCTCTGTCACCAGAGGCCCGGGGCACACCTCGTTATGCAAAGGCCTAAAAAGCTCGCTCTGATTTAGAGGCCCACAAGGAGCTCGCTCTATAGTTCCGTAGGAACTGTTTTCCGACCTTACAATCTCGATTGATAGCCCGTTGAACAAAAAGGCGTCTCAACTCGAGAGAAGGTTCTGAAGTCCTCTGAGCGGGTGGTCTTTCTTAAAGCTCCCCAGCGTAATCTGGCTCGCGCAAAACTGCATGAGCGTTAGCCGCCTAGCGGCGGCGCGGCAAACTCGCTAGCGCGTGCGGCGGCTCGGCCGTGCGGCGTGCCCGAGCGGCGGCTCGTCAGGCGCGTAGCATCGCGGCGCGGTGCCCCGTGGCGCTATGATTCGGCCGCCACAACACCAAAAAATTTTTGTCATAATTTAAAAAATTTTTTACTTTATCGTTTTTACAGCGTCAAAATGGCGTGTCGAAAAAGATGCAAATCCGCTGCGTTGATCAGTTTTTTCATTCAGGCTTACTTGAAACAAAAAGTCAAAAAGATTCTTAATCTGTATGAGTGTCGCTATGTCCCGAACCTCAATTAATAATTTTTGTTTAAAAGTAACAAAATAGCGCCGGTTTGAAGAACAGTTTGAAAAAAATCACCTTTTTTGGGGGGTATTTTTTAATGTAAAAAGTAAGATAAAATAAACATTTTGACCTGATTTTAGTTCGGGACATAGCGACACTCATACAGATTAAGAATCTTTTTGACTTTTTGTTTCAGGTAAGCCTGAATAAAAAAACTGATCAACGCAGCGGACTTGCATCTTTTTTTTTTGACGCTGTAAAAACGATAAAGTAAACAATTTTTTAAATTATAACAAAAATTTTTTGGTGTTATTTAAGAGTGCCCTAATAAATTCCAAAAAGATTCATTTTATTATATGGTGTATTTACTGTGAAAAAAATTGTTAAAAATAGCCTTAGTTTTTGGGCCGTCAAAGTGGGATGACCCCTTAATAATTATACTCTGTATAAAATTACATGTATAACTTATACACTTTTAAAGCAAAAATCGGTTAACCCTACAACGATCTTTGCCAAATTCAATACCAACCTTCCTTTAATGATTCCTATATAAGAATACATGTATAACTTATACTCTATTTAGGCATAAATCGGTATCCCCGGATCAACGACAAATTCATGTCAATACAAGATCCTCCCAGTGTTAAGTATAAATTTCTTGCAGAAATCGGTAACCCCTTCTCCGATTCTCGCCAAAGTAAATGCCAACCTTCCTTATCCAATCCGTAATTCGTAATAACAAGATTTCTCATAAAATAAGTTACATAGATTCGTGAATTTTTTTTATATACTCTTTATATAATAATGCAGTGCGCTAAAGAGCCCGATTTTGCATTTTTGCTCTTAAAAATTTATAATAAATAAAATACGGAGTTAAAGTGCAGTTTAACGTGCACTTAGTGCATAAAGTGCACCTGAGTTTGCCTGGGTCTCCTGCCGACCCTTAATACATCTATATTATGGATACAAATAATGAGTAATTAAAATGGGTCAATATGAATCTATATATTTACTCTAACTTTACTTGTTTATCTTTATGCATATACAGTGTGACGTGACAAGTCGCGTCCGATCCCCGGACGGGCTCGGCCGAGGGGAAGTGCGGTGATGCCTCCTCGTTTGGAGCGGGGGAGGGCCATTGCGTATTACTAATTAGTCGTTAAGTTTCTTTTAAGGGGATTGCCGGTGGTGACTAGAATCTATATGTAACGGCCATGAGCCGCCACGAGGGAAAACTCGGAGGACCAAGGAGGCGGCCGAGGGACGTGGCTGCCGGTCGGGTCGCGCCCGGACCTCCCCGCAAGCAGCGTCGAGCATTGCCGCCCGAAATCCGACTACAAACTCGACCGCTCCAGCAGTTGAAACCAAAGATTCCCGAGGGACGCCCTGACATACTGCCGGAAAGGCCAGGATACAGAGGTACGGCCCAAGAAAGGGCACAGCCTTGTGGTCGCCACCCCGAGGGACTACGGGCGGACGTGGCCATGGCCTGGCCAGCCTGGCCCACGCAACACCGGCTCAATAATCACGGCCCGGACAGCCGGATTAGTTTGAAAAAGCCGCGTCGAGGCGGAAGCGGTTCGAGCGGCGCCGAAAGTTGGGAGCGGCGCTAGAGGCAGGACACAGCGCTCGGATCGGCGGACCCACGGTCGACACGCTACTGCGCAGGCGCAGACCTTTTTTAGAAAATTTTGTATGGAGGCCGTTTGTCCCCGGGCTCAGACTCCTTCCCAAAACCCTCTACGGTCTAAGTTAGAGTATCATGAGATAATATACCAAATTTGGTTGTTCTAATTTAAAAACTGTGAGGGTAGAATAATATCACAAATTAAATTGATCATCAAATTCTAAACGCAACTGATGCTAATAAACATTCTTTCCCAACAGACCTTTTCCCCTCGCTTCGACCCCTTCCCAAAACCCTCTACGGGCTAATTTATTAGACAGTAGACGATGTTTTTTCCCCGAATAGTAATATTTACCCCCAAAAAATTTTTTTTGAAAAAGAGACCTTTTTTAGACAATTTTGTATGAAGGCCTCTTTTTAATTTTTTTATTTTTATTTTTATTTTCTCATTAATTTATTCTTCATCGACACTATCCCCAACAAATTAGACAAATTTTGGTACCGGTTTCCAAAAAATCGGTCTATTAATAAATAAGTAGTTCGCGGTCAGACAGACAGACATTAGAAAAATTTTGGAACCGGTTTCCCAAAACCGGTTTCCCAAAAAAAAAAAACATTTTTGTCAAAAATGAAACTTTTTTTTGAAAAAAGGAACCATAAAAATTATGTATATTTCCCGAAAAATTTTGGAACCAATTTTCAAAAATAATTCTTTAAGATTCGGTTGAAAAATCGGTAACAAAAAATAATACACATCATTGCCATCCCCATAAAATTCTACCTCTGTTTCATATATAATTCTTTAAGAATCTTCGGTCCATTAACGAATAAGTAGTTCGTGGTCAACTTTTTTTTTTTTTGAAAAAAGGAACCCTAAAAATTACGTATATTTCCCGATAAATTTCGGAACCGATTTCCAAAAAATCGCTAACAAAAAATAATATATACACATTATTGCTATCCCCAGAAAATTCTACTTCTGTTTCATATATAATTCTTTAAGATTCGGTTGAAAACTGTACATTTGCATAGCGGACGAACACATATACATTTTTTCAAGAAAATCGGTCTATTAATGAAAAATTAAACCCATCGACACCATTCTCTAAAAACTGGTTTACAGCCAAAATGTACATTCAATGCCAATATTTTTTTCCTATGTATTTTGGCCCGCTAAACTCGAAAATCACATAGAAAAATTTTTTTATGGATTGGTTTTCGAGATATAAATTTTTGGATTTTTTTTTCGTTTTTTTCGGAGATAGCTTCACATTTTAGGCCATATCTCGACTTAGAAACGTACGATTGGGCCGCACAAGCTATCATAGTAAAGGTAATCGAATCTCGAACAATCGCGTCTCACATTGTTTTCCAATCGGTTCAGTAGCTTCAGTGTTATGGGCCAAAATATATGAGAAACGTCGATTTTTTGGGCCAAAATAAAAATAGAAAATTTACTCTATCGCCATGCAAAAATAGAAAACGTCAAATTATGTCCAGTTTCTTATTGTTTACGTATAGATCGTACTTTTACGAAAAAAACAAGCTATTGATGAAGAAAATCTATGGATAAATACCGGAGTTATGAGCAATTGAGTGAAGGTACAAAAAATCAAATTTTACTCTGTTTTTGTATTTTTCCCCTATTTATATAGAAAACGTTTATTTAATTCATTTCGTTTATTTTTATTATTGAATTTTAATATTACATGCGTCGATTAGAAATAATTTTGGCCCTTGGTTCTCTTCCGTGCTATCTCTACGCTTTTTTATTCCCTTTGGAAATAAAACCAAAAAATCGTGAATCTAACGGAAGAGAACCAAAAAATCGTGAACATGACACGAAAGAGAACCCCAAAATCGTTGATATTACCACAAAATAGTGGACATAGCACGGAAGAGAACCACAAAAACGTGCACATACCGACAGGATTCAGGTACAGCCAAAACGCGAGCATGACCACTCTCATCTTTCTCTCTGGTACCTATTTCTCTCCGTGTACACCGTCTTCAGAGTTCGGTGCTTTGAGCGCCACTGGAAAGAACTATTAAAATAAATCTTGTGCGACCCAATCGTACGTCTCTAAGTCGAGATATGGCCTAAAATGTGTAGCTATCTCCGAAAAAAACGAAAAAAAAATCCAAAAATTCATATCTCGAAAACCAATCCATAAAAAAATTTTTCTATGTGATTTTCAAGTTTAGCGGGCCAAAATACATAGGAAAAATATAGTGGCATTAAATGTACAGAAAAATTTTTTTTTGTAAACCAGTGAAATTAGACAAATTTTGGCACCGGTTTCCAGAAAAACGGTCCATTAATGAATGAGTAGTTCGCAGTCAGACAGACAAAAATTAAAAAAATTTTGGAACCGTTTTCCCAAAAAATCGGTAATGATGCAGTTCTCAAAATATGTCTACGGTCTAAGTTAGAGTATCATGAGATAGTATACCAAATTTAGTTGTTCTAATTTGAAAACTGTAGATTTGCATAGCGGACAAACATACATACATTCATTTATATATATATAGAGATAATTCAATTTCGGAACCGATTTCCAAAAAATCGGTAATAAAAAATAATACACATCATTGCCATCCCCAGAAAATTCTACTTTCTCCATTATTTTCATGAACGCGGGATATCTCTTTAAACATATATTTACCCTGTTTCATATATAATTTTTTAAGATTCGGTCAATTATTTCCCGAAAAATTGGAAAAATTTCGGATACCGGTTCCCAAAAAGATCGGTAACGAAAAACTATACACTCTATAGCACTCCCCGGAAAATTCTACCCCTGTTTCATATATAATTCTTTAAGATTCGGTTGAAAACTGTAGATTTGCATAGCGGACAAACATACAAACATACAAACATACATACATTCATTTATATATATATATATATATATAGATTTTGAAAAAGTCTCGACAAGGGCTACAAAAATATGCAATAAAAAATGGGGGATTTTATTTAAGAAAACTTCAATTATATTGACCTGGCCTTGAAAAGGTCACTCAAAGTCAAGTCTATATTTTTATCATCTGTCCCCCTTAATATCCTATAACTTTTATCAGAAATATTTTTCCATATCTAAAGCCGTTTTCGAGATCCAGGGAGCTGGGTCAGACTCACGAAGTAAGAGAGACCTCTTACTTCGTGGTCAGACTTTAGAGATACCCTGTATATATAATTATAGTATAACAAATATCAATTTGTACAAACTTTTCTTTGTACTAATTTTGACATAAAATTTATTGTTTTGTCTAGAATAATGGTTTAAAACTGGTTTAGAATAATGTTTAAAAAAAAATTAAAACTTTATTGCTGTTATAACCTAACCTATAATTGGGCCTTCAAACAATGAGATTGTGTAAAACACAATGATATAGATTAAAAGAATAATAACTGATGTTTTACTTACTTTCTCTTTCTTTATGGATCTTTCAAGATAGAACAAGAATTATGTATCGGCATGTCACGATCATTAGTATTTCCAATGTTAATTCTAACCAACCGTTAATTTTTCAGAATTTAATGTACCGACTTCTATTGGCTATTCTGAAAAATTAACGGTCGGTTAGAGTTTAAGATAGTTGAAAATAGTACCCCTGCATCTTCCTCTTTTTGTTGAAAACATGAGTCACATGTGTTATTAGATATAAGTACTAGAGTGCACACTGCCCGCACTGGCTTGGCGCTCGGCTGGCGCGAGCCGAGAAAGAGGTTATGACATACTTATATCTCAGTGAGTCCACTCATACGCTAGAAAGACGTATATAAGGGTTTTCGCACATGAATTGCTATGGCAATTTGTGTACAAAGATTCTAAGAAAAAGACAAAAAACAGCATACATGCATATAATTAAGTTATACGTACAGTATTATAGTTTCAATAAATTATTTTATAATCTTTTTGCAACGTTACAGGAACATTTCGGCGAAATATTGCAATTGTATGTCTCTGAACTGTCTCTGCAATGTTACATTGCAACTTGCAATGTTGCAACGTTTCTGAAATGTTTCTGGAAGCTTTGGTGCTGTATGGGTATATATGGAGGGGTTAAAGCCATAGTGGTGTAAGTCACTTTTTTTAACCTATTGAGTTAAGTTCATAGATGCAGTCTACACATGCAGATATGTTGAAAAAAGAAGAAAAAAAAAGTGGTCAAAAAAATTGACTTACACCACTATGGCTTTAACCCCTCCATATATATAATTCTCTCTTTGTAATTGGTGCAGTATTAAAAGATGTCACATATTTTTTTTTACTCCGGTCGCATTCTTCCCTAAATTATGTTTATTGTTTTTTTATTTAATCAAAAATTTTAATATTTTATTAAATTTCGAGGTCTAGCAGCGCCAAGTTTTTTTACAAGAAAAAATTATTTATTTTATTTTAATTAAATATTTTTATTTTTATTGTTACTTCTTTAATTTTTTGTGATTAAAATGATTCTTTGTAATATTATAATTTTGTCAAGGAGAATTGAAACTACTACCACTTGGGTTGATAGGAAAACCCTTGGAAACACAAAGATACGTATCACTTGGGTTGAGTTAATTAACACAATTTTGTTTTATTTTTTAAAAGTAAGTGTAGTTGCACTGCAATTATTTTTTAAAGCAATATGTATATTTTCTTTGTAATTTTGAACTGTCAAGTCTTCTGTCGATCTATTTTTTCAGAGTTTGCAGATTTAGCTCCACGTAATATTGTCTGCTCTAGTTTTCACTTTCTCACATTATTAATGCTCACATTAGCACAAAACAATCGGCAAGAAAAAGTAAATTTATTTATTATCTGTAAAAATTCAAAAATTCAAATATTATATATTATATATATTTCTTTCCCAAAAATGAAAATTGGCTACGAAAAATAGAGTAGGTATGATATATCCCCACATAGCAATCTCAAGAGATTTTCGGATATCCAAGGTTTATCTGCATAAAACCTGAGGATATACTTAGGATGTACCGAGGATGCCTATATGTCTTATAAGATATCCAAGATATTCCAACGAATGTAATAACGAAATTCGATCCCAACAAAATCGACCGGATGTCTAAATATCTAATGTTATATGGGATATTCTCAAGTAATTCCACGGATGATTTTTTAGTTTGGATCAAAATGGGATCAAATCAGATCATCCTATGGAGATTTTTTTACTATGTGGATCGATGAGTAAACAATCATCCGAGTCGAGAGATACCTTGAGATCTACAAGTAACAAATCCTACAAGTAAGTAGGACGAGATTCCACAGCTTTTCTAATAACTCATCATCAAGATTTTTCCAACGCGATTTTTTTCATTTTGGAAAATCGCTTCAAAAAATTTGAAAAAATTCTGAAAAATTCTGTGTTGTATATAAAAATGTTTAAGCAGCAGCTTACAGTGGACTAACGTCTGCTTCTAATTTTTTTCAATATTTTTTTCGAAAAAAACTCGAAACACGCTCGAAAAAAGCTCGAAAAAATTAGAAGCAAACGCCAGCCCACTTTGGGTCAAGACTTAAAAATTTTGATATCTGACACAGGATTTTTGAGAATTTTTTCAGATTTTTAAATTGTGGCCATCAATATGTCGGTTTAAAAAATTATAACTAAATTAATTTTATAAAAAAGAATCTAAAAAAAATTCTGAGTGCATTTTAGAGTTGGAACAATAACATAAAAAATCGCCGACCAAATCCGAGAGGTCGAGGGTCAAACCCAGGTCGATTTGGCATGGAATGCCGCATATGTATAGATATGTATTATGTGTGTGTGTGTGTGTTTGTGTTTGTGTGGTGGGTGTGGGTGTGGGTGTGGGTGTGGGTGTGGGTGTGGGTGTGGGTGTGGGTGTGGGTGTGGGTGTGGTGTGTGTGTGTGTGTGTGTGTGTGTGTGTGTGGTGTGTGTGTGTGTGTGTGTGTGTGTGTGTGTGTGTGTGTGTGTGTGTGTGTGTGTGTGTGTGTGTGTGATAATTTAAAATATTCTTAAAAACATATTAATTCTTTAAAATATCGTCGGACGCCTGCCTTTGTTCCTCTTCATCTCAACACTGTAATATAGAATAAGAATAAGTAATATCTATATGATTATATGTTCAACATAGCCCTTGTAAAAAAAAATTAGAAACTTGCACATTCTTCCTCATCATTACAGATCGCTATCATTGCTCCTATTTTATTTGATGCATAATTATTAGTATTTATTAGTTTGGCTTCCTCATAGAGGAAGCTTCATGAGCGAAATAAAATAGGAGCAATGATAGCGATCTGTAATGATAGCGAAGCAATGTGCAAGTTTCTAATTTGCACACTTTTTAAAATTTTAAATTTAACCTTTTTATGAATTGATAGAGAGTCAGCTTATTGTTAGTAGCACAAGTGGGGTTTTACAATCGACGCAATGTCAAATCAATGTTGACTTTGCGAGTTTCAGGCTACATGGTCCATGATGGGACTTCGCATATGGACCTTTGATCGCGTATAAAGCTAGATCTAATCAACCAAATCTTAAAGAATTATATATGAAATGGTGGTAGAAGACTGAAGAATATAATAGAATTATAAATAGCTTGATATCTCAAAATTGGCGGAAGTTAGAGCAACCACGGACATTTCTTAAAAAATTCAAAATTTTATAACGAAATAACCCTTTTACCGATCATCACCAAATTCAATACCAACCTTCCTTTAATGATACTCTATATAAAATACATGTATATAACTTATACACTTTTTAAGCAGAAATGGGTAACCCCTTCACACCGATCCTTGCCAAATTCAATACCAACCTACCTTTAATGATACTCTATCCTCTGTCCATAAAAAAACTTAGCTCGATACCTCAAAATTTGCGGAAATTAGAGCAATTACGTAGATTTTTCAACCGACCTTAAAAAGGAGGTTCTATATTCAGCGAGTATGTATGTATGTCCGCGATTTTCTCTGAAACTACTGGACGGATTTGGATGCGGTTTTCACTGTTCTATAGAGCAATCCCGTAGGAAGGTTTTAGTTCATAAAATGTCGTGTTAGAACATCAGGGTACGGAGCAATAAGGAAATATGCGATAATAATTATAAGCAACTAATAAATTATTATTTTTTATTCATATTAATTTTGAAGCACTAAAAAAGTATAAAATAAAAATTTTTTGTTTAAATAGAACCGACTTAAAAAAAAAACTCTAAAAAGTATTTAAAAAATTTAAAAAAAATTGAAGAAAGCTTTAAATAGTATGAAATAATACTTTTAAGAATCCCTTTCAATTTTTTGAAATCGGCGCAAAATTAATAATACTTTTAAGAATTACTTTCAATTTTTTAAGTCGGCGCTAAATTAATTTAGTAATTATATTATTATAAACAAAGTTATAAACAAATATTGAAACGGAACATGAAATAGGTAAAAATGGTTCTCTGACACCTCATCTGACTTAAATTTGGCGAGATCGCCAAATTAACGCCTCTTGATTTTTACTTATGGGGAACTTTAAAAATAAGAGTCATCAAATAGGTAATAATTTTACCTATTTCATGTTCCGTTTCAATATTTGTTTATAACTTTGTTTATAATAAAGCATTTCTAGCCAAACTTCATATAATATTTTTTTCTTATGTTCACTTGTAGAATATGCTCCCGCAGTTTGTCGGGTAAACCCGGGGCAACCCTGTGTAAAATAATGATAGTATATATCATACATAATTATATTACTAGTTTTAGAAAGATATATATGCATGTAAAATAAGAAAATATATAAAATTACACGTAAAACAATTTATAGAAATTTCAAATATAATTACACACATATACCTATTTATCCACATAATGTGTAATGCATATTTAACCCTCCGTGTACGTGGGTCTACGGCGTCCGAGCCAAAATAATATCTGCTCGTAACTGTAAAACTGGCAAGCCTGCCTCCCTTTCTAAAAAAGTAAGTGGGAAAAGGGATTCAAGAGGGACCCAGAGCTATTGCGAAAGATCAATATATCGCCGAATACCGAGCAAGTCAAGTCTCGCACAGACGTCTCAGACCCATGTATGCACTAGACATAATCTTTTTTGTAAGTAATAACTTTGCTAATATTATTGAAAGTTCATTAAAAATCAAACATTAAATAAACAAATGTTTATCAAAAAATTATAAAATTGTCAACTACAATGTAGACAGATGTTTTGTAAATTTTTTCAGATTTTTTAAAATACTTTAAGGTAGGGAAAATAACGTTGGACATGACAGACTTACGTATGCACTAAGAAGGTACCGAAAAAACGGAGGGTTAATAAAAGCATTCTTTCATATATTTTATATATTTTTGAAGCGTGTGAGAATTTATATTTTATTACTTTGCGTATACGCGTCTCCGTGTAATACGCAGATATCTGTAGCATACGCTGTTATACCCGCCTCGATACGGGTACCCGTACTGACGCGGGTATAACAGGTACCCGTATTGATACGGGTAGCGGGTACCCGAATCGATACGGGTAGCGGGTACCCGAATCGATACGGGTACCCGTGGAACCGGTCCAGATCCGTATACAACGGGTAACGGGCGAACGGGCGGGTACCCGAATACCCGGGTACCCGTTTCTTTTTCCGAGCTCTAGTTTAAATTGAATCAAGATGATGAAAGAGCGAGGCATTTATTATACACAGAGATTTCGTCACAATATGTGTATAAAAAGAAAGAAAACAAAATGGAAACTACGTCAAAAAGGAATGGAAAAGATCATTTCCAGACTATATACAGTGAGCATAAAAGATGATGAAAGATATTATCTACAACTGCTTCTCCTACATGTTGTGGGAGCTAAATGTTATGAGGATCTGAGAACTGTCAACGGAGTTCTTTATGAGACGTTCAAGAATGCGGTAAAAACAAGGAATTTGATAGAATCAGACGATCAATGGGACAAAACGCTAGAGGAAGCGAAAGAGAGCCAAATGCCTGCACAGATTAGAGAGCTATTTGTCTATATTTGCATATTTGGAACACCTACAGATGTACCAACACTTTGGAATAAATATTTAGACGCCATGATTGAAGATTATGTACACAGAAATATGGATAATCCAGAAAATATAGCTATGAATTATATCGAGGAAATTATGAAAAATAATGGAACTAGCTGCGTAAACTTCAAATTGCCAAAACCGAAGCCAGTGAAAATTACCAAAATAGAATATAATTTAGATGAAGAAAGAAGTAGAGGAGAAGATTTATTATCGACATTAAATGCAGAGCAAAAGCACGTGTACGATTTAGTAATGCGAGCAATTGAAATGAGAATGAAGTCAAAAGGTTATTTTTTATAGACGGATTTGCTGGAAGTGGAAAAACATACCTGTTTAATACATTACTAAGTGTAATCAGAGTAAGAAACGAGGTGGTTTTACCATGTGCGTCAACAGGCATAGCAGCAACACTTCGAAAGGGAGGAAGAACATATCACAGTCTGTTCAAGCTAACAATACCAATAGATGAGAGAACAAAATCAAATATCAGAGGAAACACGCAGGAAGCAAAAAATTAATCTCTGCAAAACTAATAATATGGGATAAAGTGAGCATGACTGTAGGACAGGCTCTAACAGCAGTCGATAAATTATTAAGAGATCTGATCAGGAATACAAAACCATTTGGAGCAAAAGTAATTCTTTTTGCAGGAGACTTTAGACAGAATTTACCCGTAGTGGCTCATGCAAACAGAATAGCCCCATAATTGAGTCAACTGTAAAACACAACCCAATATGGAAGAAAGTAATTCAAATTAAGCTCAAGGAAAATATGAGAACAGGGGAGGAAAGAGAATTTGCAATTGGCTAATGGAATTAGGAAGAGGGTAACTTAAACGAATACAGATGGACTACAAGATACAATAGAAATTCCACATGAATTTTTATGTAAAGGTCACTAATTACAGAGATTTTTTGGAGAAAAAATAAATTGAGGAAGAAATAAGGAGAATCCAGATAGAGCGATCCTTTGTCCAAAAAATGAGACACATTTAAAGTTAATGACAACATTTTAGTTTAGTGGAAGGAGAAGAAAAGGAATATCTCTACATTGACTCTATTGAGAGTAAAGAAGAACAGGAACATTGAATTTCAACGGAGTTTTAAATAGTGTGACCCGAGTCGAAAATTTAGACCTATTTTCGACCTGAATTTCTAACATCTGTAGATGCTAGAGGATCAATGTAGGTTTAATTTACACGGAAACTTTAGTCCTACTTAGCGTCTCTAAGATAGCAGAAAACGCACAAAATGCCGCTTGTAGGTTCTAAAGAGGACTTCAGTAAAGCTCGTAAAAGCCTCCAGGTCCTCTGGATGATCAGGTCCATTAAGATTGCAGTCTCTTAATGCTAGAGGAAAAACGAATATTCACCCGACAAAAAAATATTTATTTCGAAATTTATTACTATTTTTTAACTAAATTGTTTCTTAAGATGCAGTCTATGATTATAAATATTTTCTCGTATTGAAAAAAAACACTTACCTTGGTGGGATTCGAACTCGGGACCTCGGGACCTCTGGATCGTGAGCCAAATGCCTTACGTGGTAGAAACTTCTTAATTAGTGTAAGTGTTATATATAGTCACATATGTCATAACCAGCGCAAATATATAATTTTTCAAAAATCATCTTAAGAAACAAATCAGTTTAAAAAGAGTAATAAAATTTGAATTGGAATATGATCTAATATTTCTTAATGTCGGGTGAATGTCAGAAACCAGTGCCGGCTCATTACGAATTTTGTGTTCGTAAATTATTTATGAAAAAAAGTATAGGGGAGACCGGGGCCTAACCGTCAGTTTTTTTTCGGTTGCCGATTTTTACAAGAAAATAAATAATTGAAGTTAAATGTGGTATACCACTGTAAAGAGTGAACCTTTAGCTACAAAATTTATTAAGGAAATTTTTATCTACGTCGCTTTGTTTAACCGGTATAGAGCAAAAACACGACAACGGTGCAAAAATTGAAATCTCAAAAATGCCGGGGTTTAACCGTCACACCCCCCAGGGTTTTATCCCGTCACACTTGCATTTTCAACACATATACATACATCTAAGCCCGAAAAATGATAGGATACATGTTAATAATTGTTTTTAAGAGAAAAATATAAAAATTATTAAAAATAATTGTTTTACTTATTCCATAAAACAATTTAGGCACCGTGAATACAGAGGTTAACCAAATCGTAAACTCCCCAACGGCACGTCATATGTCAACGCGGGCAACCACGGGGAACACGCGTGACGGCGTTCCGGTGCCATAGGATCAGCGCGGACCCTCGAGCAACCTAATCAAGCCGCGTTTCTCGCGGGGGAGCGATAAATAGCGACAGGGGGGTTAGAAAAGCTCGCGGTGGAGCGCGACCATTTTACCGACTCGACGGCGTCCTCGCGCCGATTCCTCGACGCGCCGACGACGACGACGACGACGGCCACGACCACCACGACGACGACGACGACGACGACGACGGCCACGACCACCACGACGACGACGATGACGACGACGACGACGACGACGACGACGACGATGACCACCACGACGACGACGACGACGATGACCACCACCGACACCACCACCACTACAACGCCGGCGACGACGACGACGACGACGACGACGACGACGACGACGACGACGACGACGATGACGACAACCACCGATACCACCACCACTACAACGCCGCGGCGACAATGACGCCGAGACGTGCGAACGCTGGACGATGCGGTCGCACGCGCGACTGTCACTGACACAACGACCAACAACGACGATCTACCGCGCGCGCGGCATGTCAACTCTCGCGCGGAAATGCGGGGATCTCAGAGCCGTGCGTGCCTCGCCGTACCTCGCCGACGTGCCGTGAGCGCGAGCGATCTCAAAAACAACGGTCCGCCATCTTTCGGTCGGCCAAAACACCCGTTTTTGCGACGATACGTGCGTACTATTTCCCTCCTATACAAACTGACGCACGTGCAAGGGAAGACAGAAGTCACGCTCGAGGGAAACCTAACCTGAATCGCCGTGAGCCGAAGTCGTGCGCCCGGCGCGCCACAGTGACGAGACTGACGATAAATCCCGGGTGCTTACTGACGGATAGGCCCCAAGCACAAGTTTCAGGTTTGATCGCCCACGAAATATTAGACATCAACGATAATGAAAAAAACTACACTGGATTCGTGTTCAGCATGCATTACTCTTTATAATCATGTACTTGAGATTGGAGAGCAAATATATTGCAGATATTACAAAATTTCCACGCGCAGAAAATTTCACTTTCACCTTCCGAAAACACGTTTGCCCTCGTAAAAAATCATAACACGGCAGATAACCTGCCGAAACTCCGTTGGTTACATGGGTACCATAAGCAGCGTTTACAACGTTAATAGCGAGTTCGCACAATATACAGGTTCCGAGATATTGATTTGACTCGTTTAGACCCGGCGACGGTTAGGCCCCGGTCTCCCTATTTATAAAGTTCAAACAATCCTTATCAAAAATTTACAAGGGCCTCACTAGAACCAAATAAGGAACCTTCTTATGGCGTCCCTCATAAATAGTCATAGTCAGTAGACGTAAGTAACGCATAAGCTTTGGTGTATTTTAACAGTCAGGATACGCCAAAGCTTGTGTGTTACTTACGTCCACTGATTATGACTGTCGTATATCGTTACGCCATGTTATAATTTTTTTAATTACAGCGTAATGATCTCCATTACATCGACAAAGTCTTATGCAATTACAATTACTAATTTTAATAAAATAAATAATTGATCCTAATAGAAATAGATTATTGTTTACATATTGAATAATATAAGATTGAGTTTCTAAATTTCTTTGGTATGTTTGTGATATGTATAATTTCTCATTTTTTAATAAACGGAAATATTTATGAATTACGCGCGTGCCACTAATATCTTGCATATCCTCTTATTTTAAGAGGCTATTCGGATTATTATAGTAGAATTTGCTATAGAGGAATTTACTCTTGATTATATCTCACGCATCCACTCTTTTATAAAGTAATACGGCTTACTTAAAGAAAAATATGCTTCATGTAAGATTTTTTGCTTAGAGGAAGTGTCAAGAGGAATTCCCCACTTATCAGTAGAGTATTTTTTTTGGGGTGTTCCATCGATGAGTTACTTCATTGGAAAGCATCAGAATTTAAAATGTGGTATTTTTTTTATTCTATTCCTGTACTTAAAGGTGTAATGCGACAAGACTATTTTGAACATTATCTTCTCTTAGTAACAGCAATAACTATACTCAATAGTGAAAAAATTACTTCGTTAATGATAAATGTAACTGAAAATTTTTTTAAAAAATTCGTTAGAGAGTTTGAAATATTATATGGTTTAAATTTTTGTTCAATTAACATACATCAATTGCTTCGTTTAGCAGACTGTGTAAAAAGACTTGGACCATTATGGGCGTTTTCGTGTTTCGAATATGAAAATATTAATGGTCAATTATTGAAATTAATTCATGGAACAGGCCACATTGATACACAAATTGCTAAATCTCATGATCGCTATATTAAAATGATACGATTAATAGATGAAGTACTTGAAGGTCCTATCCGAGATTTTTGTGTAAATCGAAAAAAACAGGTTAAAATTATTGAAAGAGTTTCCGAAAGTTCTTTTAGTGTCGGTACATATCAAATTATACCATTAATACCCAATGATCTCATTAATATATTACGTAATCTTCGAATTCCTGAAAATGTAGTAATTCATAAATATTTCCGTTTATTAAAAAATGGGAAATTATACATATCACAAACATACCAAAGAAATTTAGAAACTCAATCTTATATTATTCAATATGTAAACAATAATCTATTTCTATTAGGATCAATTTATTTTATTAAAATTAGTAATTGTAATTGCATAAGACTTTGTCGATGTAATGGAGATCATTACGCTGTAATTAAAAAAATTATAACAGACTATATATTACATGTTGAAGGAGATAATTTTATATACGATAGCAATACTTTTTTACATAAATGTCACGTACAAAATAATATTGAATTAATTCCTATTGACAATATTGTTGCACCTTGTGTTCACATGATTATTAATAATGAAATGTATGTAGGTATTCCTGTAAATCAACAAGAACTTGAATAATGATGTTAACTTAACGATCAGAAATTCTCCCTGCAATTCTTAAATTGTTATAATAATTATGTCTTCAATAATTTTATATAATAAAATATTTCTGTTTTATAAAAACTAATACGTTTTGCTTGTCTTTCTTATAATATTACATATTTTAATATATTTAAATTTCTATATTTATTTTATTTTATTGTAAAAAAATTCAAAAATAATTTAAAAAAGAAGAAAGTTTTGATTAACTATATTTAATTTATATTACAAAAGATTAAGAAAAATTTAGAAGTATCACAGTAGGATGAGTACCAATCCATCAAAATAAAATTTATAGGTTTTAAGTAGTAGCTGTAGGTTAAATAGAATCAATAGAGGTTGTTATAGACTTCAGAGTACTAAAGTAGACGTTAAGTTGAATCTGAGGTCGAAAGTAGGACCAAAATTTCAACTCGGAGGCTTCAGAGTACCAAAGTAGACGTTAAACTGAATACTGAGGTTGAAAGTAGGATCAAAATTTCGACTCGGGACACCAAGTGGAATGCCAGTTCATCGACTAAAATTAAAAGTGAGTGCCACAATAATACTTTTAAGGAATATAAATTCAAAGAAAGGATTATGCAATAGAACAAGATTGATCGTAAGAGAACTGAAACCAAACCTGATTCATGCGGAGGTTATGACAGGGCCAGTAAGAGGAGAAATTGTCTTCCTACCAAGAATCGATTTCATACCAAGTGATATTGAACATTTAAGCTTAAAAGGCGACTTAAGTTTCCAATACGTGTCGCATTTGCAATGACAATAAATAAAGCCCAGGGACAAACATTAAAAAAGATAGGGATATATCTACGAAATACAGTATTCGCACATGGACAACTCTATGTAGCATTTTCAAGAGCAACAAAAAGAGGAAGTGTAAAAATAAAAATAGAAGAAACCAACAAACAAGAACATTTAATTGAGGGAAAAAATACATCTTTTACCAAAAAAGTGGTATATCGAGAAATTTTGTAAATTATGGAGACAAAAATAAATGAGAGCCAATAATGGCGGGTTACCCTTAGGAAAATTTACTTAAAAAAACTTAAAATAAACTAGAAAGTTTACCAAAAAAATTACTATTGATAAACTATTGATAAACTATTGATAAACTAGAAGTGATTTCGAACCAAACTTTAAGTATTTCTATAATATACTTTAAAGGTTACTTTAAGTTAACTCATGCAATTACTATTAATCACCCCAAAAAAAATATTCTGTCATTTAGTGGCTCCCGCTTGATTTTAGAGGATTTTCCTCTGAAATACGGTCTCAAGAAGATATTTTAAAATCTAGAGGAATATCCTCTAACCATGAGACACTAGACTTAAGATTGCAGTCCTCTTAATACTAGAGGACACTGATTTCCGATATTCACCCGGAATAAAAAAAAATTATTTATTTCGAAATTTTATTACTATTTTATAACTAAATTTGTTTCTTAAGATGCAGTCTATGATTATAAATATTTTCTCGTATTTGAAAAACACACTTACCTTGGTGGGATTCGAACTCGCGACTTCTGGATCGTGAGCCAACTGCCTTACGTGGTAGACTACTTCTTAATTTGATGTAAGTGTTATATATAGTCTACATATGTCATAACCAGCGCAAATATATAATTTTCCAAAAATTATCTTAAGAAACAAATTCAGTTTAAAAAGAGTAATAAAATTTTGAATTGGATATATGATATAATATTTCTTAATGTCTCGTGTGGTGCAAGTGTGGTGAAAAAGGGAACTTGTCTTTTTAAGTATACTGTTGAAACAACACGCATAAGTTAAAATCAGCTTTAAGTATTACCTTTATAAAAAGTAAATTTAAAGTATATTTATAAGTATTACGTTTGTTAAAAGTAAATTTAAAGTATATTTGCGACTTGCTTATAAAGTTTTTATTGAGGTTAATAACTTAAAGAAAACTTTACGCTCGGCTGTCAGTATACTATTAGTCTACTATTATACTAATACTATTAGTATACTATTATTACGGCTAGTATACTTTATAATACTTTAAAATACTTTAAGTAACTTTAAAAAACTTTAAGTAAATTTTCCTAAGGGTAGTGGAAGGTAAAAGCGCGCAAAGCGCGGGCGAAAAAAAAGAATAAATGAATTGATATTAGAACAGAAAGGCAGCAAATGTAAAACTATAAACCCGGTAGAATTCTTAAACAAAATAAAAAAAGGAGAAACAGAAAAAAATAAAATGAGAAAAAATGAAAGAGAGCCAATAATGGCGGGTCAGTGAAGGGTGAAAACGCGCGAGGCGCGAGCCAAAGTAAAATTTAAAGACTTCAATATTAGGGGATTACATTTTTGAAATATTTGACAATATGCTAATCTGCATCTATAATATTATCTATTATTTATTATTTATTAAAAAAGAATTCGAAGATGTAGGTTAGAGTTTGAGGAGAAAGAATATCTTTGGTGCTCCTAATTAATGAGTGAGTTTGGGGAGAGAGGAATAGATTTTGAGCCCGCGCGAAACGCGGGCGAAAAATCTAGTCATATATAAGTACCTGACGTCTAAGCTGTCTGTATGTCTGACCGCGAACTACTCATTCGTTAATGGACCGAATGTTAAAGAATTGTATATGAAATATGGGTAGAAATTTCCGGGAATGGCGGTGGTGGGGTTAATTTTTTGTTACCGATTTTGTTTAAACCGGTTGCGTAATTTTTCTAATTTTTCGGGAATTAATTGACCGAATCTTAAAGAATTATATATGAAAGAACTAAAAAATGTAATAGAATTAGAAAAATTGCTAATAATAAAGATTGTCGATTTAAATATATTATTTTTGGAATAATGTTTAAAAAAATCTACGTGATTGTTCCAATTTCCGCAAATTTTGAAATATCAAGCTGAATTTCTTTTTATGGATAAAGTTTTGGCAAAGATCGCTGAAGAAGTTACCGATTTTTGCCTAAAAAGTGTATAAGTTATATATGCAATCTTATATAAAGTATCGCTAAAGAAAGTCATTTAAGGAAGGTTGGTATTGAATTTGGCGAGGATTGATGGCGATGAGTCACCGATTTCTGTTTAAAAAGTATATAAGTTATACATGTACTGTTATATAGAGTATCATTAAAGGAAGGTTGGTATTGAATTTGAGGAGGATCGTTGTAGGGGTTATACCGATTTCTGTCTAAAAAAATTCTACGTGATTACTCTAATTTCCGCAAAGGAGATATCAATTTTTTATGGGTATAATATCATCAAAAGTAGGTTGTTATTGAATTTGGCGAGGATCGGTGAAGGTATTACCGATTTTTTGCCTATGTAGTCTGAACTCCCAAAGTCAACATCGATTTGACATTGCGTCGATTGTAAAACCGCACTTGTGCTACTAAGCTGACCCTCTATCAATTCATAAAACGGTTAAATTAAAATTTAAAAAAGTGTGCAAATTATTGAATTTGATGAGGATCGGTGAAAGGGTTACCGATTTCTGCTTAAAAAATGTGTGTTATTTGATGGATAGACTATCATTTAAGGAAGGTATTGAATTTGGCGAGGATCGCTAAAGACGTTACCGATTTTTGCTTAAAAAGTTACATGTATAAGTTATACATGTAATTTTATATAGAGTATCATTAAAGGAAGGTTGGTATTGAATTTGGAGATAATCGGTAAAAGGGTTATTTCGTTATAAAATTTTGAATTTTTTAAGAAATGTCCGTGGTTGCTCTAACTTCCGCCAATTTTGAGATATCAAGCTATTTATAATTCTATTATATTCTTCAGTCTTTTCTACCCCTATTTCATATACAATTCTTTAAGATTTGGTTGATTAGACCCAACTTTATACGCGATTAAAGGTCCATATGCGAAGTCCATATATGGACCATGTAGCCTGAACTCCCAAAGTCAACATTGATTTGACACTGCGTCGATTGTAAAACTCCACTTGTGCTACTAAGTTGACCCTCTATCAATTCATAATAGGATTAAATTTAAAATTAAAAATAGTGTACAAATTAGAAACTTGCACATTGCTTCCTGATCACTCATAAGAGGAGCTTTGTGAGCGAAATAAAATAGGAGCAATGGTAGCTATCTGTAATAATGAGGAAGCAATGTGCAAGTTTCTAATTTTTTTGCTACAAATATGTTTGCAGCATATGTCGAGTAGCATAAAAAGGGCGCGCCAAATGTTTTTGTGTAAATCTAAATAATTTTATTCTTTTTAAATTTTTTACTTGTACGAGCATAACTAATAATAAGCTATAGACATAAATTTAAATGTTGATAAAACTATTTTATTATTTAAATTTATGTAGTGTTTATTTATACTTTTTATATAAAAAGATCAAATAATAATTCTAAAATTAATTTATAAATAATTTATAAATTACATTATAATTATATATGTTACGGGCAAAGTCCGCATGGTGTGCAGTGGCGGCATTGCCCGGGCAATGTCAGCATTGCACAACGCGACTGGGCAAAGTAGTTTATTAGCGGACATTGCCCGGTTTGATGTGGGCAAAGTTAACACTGCCCATCCAGCGGCAATGTGAAAATGCCACAACGCGTTGTGGACGCTTATTAATGCAGCCATGACGGGATGTGGATGTTTTTGATTACATGCGTGAACTTTCCACGCGTGAAAAGTTGTAAACCATGTGGCAACTCGTCTCACGTGGAAAGTGTACGCGTGGAGACAGTAGATTCCGCCGCCCTGCGGATGGCTCCACTATCGTTAAACTAGACACAGTGTATCTTGCAAAATATGTACATGCGTGGACTTTCCACGCGTGTAAAGTTGTAAACCCATATGGTAACTCGTCTCAAGTGGAAAGTGTACGCGTGGAGGCAATAGGTTCCGCCCCCCTGCGAGAGGCTCCACTACCGTTGAAACTAGACACATTATACCCAGTAAGCAAATAATCATTATTACAATGTTATTGCAACGATATTCTAGAATTTGTAATGTTGTTAAATATGTAGTTCTTAATGTTGTATAGAGCATCATTATGAACATACTTTGACCACGATTCCAAAATTTCAGTAATGTTGAAATGGGAGTGCCATAACGTTGCAAATGACATTGCGCTAAGGTTTTTCTGTAATGTTTTTGGGATAAAAATTTAAACGAACTATCAACTTTATTACAATATTATATCAAGATTATCGTAATATTAATTCTAACATTTAATAAAGTTGTTATTGATATTTTGTTTTTATTTCAGGCAATATGTATTTATTTTCAATAAATATGCACTACACTAATTATCATAAAAAAGTAGTTTTATTTATATAAAAAAAATATATATACATATACATATATATGTTTTATTATGAGTTTTATTTCGTGTGCCAATTATCTCTGCGAAATATCTCTGCCAATTATCTCAGAAAGTATTGATCCTAAGAGGGGAAGTTTTTGAAGTCAGCCTTTGGATAAAAGAAATTAAGGTGTCTTCTAACTCTTCTTTATAGGCAATGCGATACAGGTGCTCTAGTTCAATATAACTCTTTTACTATTTTTCTTCAAACTCTTATTCTTTCCTTCTAAACGGATTATTAATCTTTCCGGATTTTTACCAAACAGTTGCTGGAAAATAAGAATTTCTCGTTCAATTTCAGAAATATTAGTAACATCTTCAGTGATTCATTCTGTGTATCAAAATACATCATGTTACTTTTTTACCTTTTAAGATTTTTTTTTGTTTACGGGTGTTTGCAAATCTAAGCCATTCCATTATAGTGTTTCAAGTCTTTTTCTGTATTACAAGGGATTGTTGTTTAAAAGTCTCTAAAACAAGAAGAATTCAATATAGTTTAGATAAGAGAAAGGTTATAATTTAATATATACATAATTTAATAATAATAAGCAGCTTTACTTACGACTTGCATAAAAGCTTTTTGGTCATTTTTTAGCATTTCCTCAAAAGTAAGAAAACTGTCAATAGAAGTTAAGGACAGATGTTCTCCAATCTTAATATCTTGTACAGCGTTTTCCTTATGATATATTGTTCACTGATGTTTATCTTATTGTTAGCCAGGGTCAATTTTTTCAAATGGTGGTTTCTTGAATTTGATACAATTGATTCTGTATGTTAAGATATATTAATTGCCCTGTACATATAAAATATGCTTACAATAATATATTTATATACTTTGGAGTGTGATAGCACAAATATGTGAAAAAAATATAGAAATGAATAAAAAGTCAGTTTTGGTCTTGTTTATACTGATCGTTTGTTACGTCTATCAACTTTATACTAATTTTATACTAAATTACTCTTTTAGTGATATATGCAAACGATGATGTATTAAAGCCGTACAATACTTCTTCAACAAAACGTCTCCATGCATATTGTACCAGCTTTATACGTTATCGTTTACATATTTCACGAAATTTTGAGGTTATTTTATAGAAAGTTACACTGTTTGGTACCATCGAAATAATAGCATTGACGAACCTTGATGATATTTTTGATATGTCCAAAGACAAGTGTATTATAGAACGTAGATAGATTTGATATTTCCTCTCTTCTGTAAATCTCTCTTGTAAATCGGAAAATAAATCCTGCATCACCAGCTACTATTCATAGCACGTATGGTTAATTGAGTTCTTATCATTAATATACAACTTTTAGAATATAATATGGTAAATATGCAGAATTGTGGCTTCCTCACCGATTTCGTTAAACTTAGGCTTAATCGACGCGTTTTTGCGTGAAACGAAAGAATCTGGCAGAAAAAAGTGTCGCTCTGCCCCGCGAAGCGAGATATTAACAGTTAAAGTTGACGACTATCAGGTTATGAGACCTGTCATACCGACGAGATGTGGCGACTACGAACATGCCCTGTGGCCATATGCGCATGCTCAGTGGCCGCACGCGCATGCAAGAGGTCACGTGACAACTGTTTGGTTGGTAAGTCAGAAGTGTAACATAATTCGAAATGATATTCTTTCGGCGTATAGATTAGTGACCTGCTTTAAAAGTATTTAAGTGTTTAAAGCGCGTCAACTAACCTATGTAGGTTAGTGACGCGCTTTAAAAGTATTTAACTGTTTAATGATTTTCGTTAAAGCAGGGCACACACACATGTGTGTATTTCCTGCTTTATAGAAGTTGTGATTTTCGTTAAAGCAGGGCACACACACACGTGTGTATGCCCTGCTTTATAGAAGTTGTGATTTTCGTTAAAGCAGGGCACACACACATGTGTGTATTTCCTGCTTTATAGAAGTTGTGATTTTCGTTAAAGCAGGGCACACACACACGTGTGTATTTCCTGCTTTATAGAAGTTGTGATTTTCGTTAAAGCAGGGCACACACACACACGTGTGTATTTCCTGCTTTATAGAAGTTGTGATTTTCGTTAAAGCAGGGCACACACACACGTGTGTATGCCCTGCTTTATAGAAGTTGTGATTTTCGTTAAAGCAGGGCACACACACGTGTGTATGCCCTGCTTTATAGAAGTTGTGACTTTCGTTAAAGCAGGGCACACACATGTATGCCCTGCTTAGGTTTTAGTGACGCGCTTTAAACACTTAAATACTTTTAAAGCGCGTCACTAATCTATACGCCGAAGGTGTGTCCTAAAATCAGTGAGGAGGCCAAGCCCCTCCCCCGCTCACACTTCTAGGTTCACTCACAACTTCTATAAAGCAGGGCATACACACGTGTGTGTGTGCCCTGCTTTAACGAAAATCACAACTTCTATAAAGCAGGAAATACACACCTGTGTGTGTGCCCTTCTTTAACGAAAATCATTAAACAGTTAAATATTTTTAAAGCGTGTCACTAATCTACATAGGTTAGTTGACGCGCTTTAAACACTTAAATACTTTTAAAGCGCGTCACTAATCTATACGCCGAAAAAATATCATTTTGAATTATGTTACACTTCTGACTTACCAACCAAACAGTTGTCACGTGACCTCTTACATGCGCGTGCGGCCACTGAGCATGCGCATATGGCCACAGGGCTTGTTCGTAGTCGCTACATCTCGTCGGTATGACAGGTCTCATAACCTGATAGTCGTCAAATTTAACTGTTAATATCTCGCCTCGCGGGGCAGAGCGACACTTTTTTCTGCCAGATTCTTTCGTTTCACGCAAAAACGCGTCGATTAAGCCTAAGTTTAACGAAATCGGTGAGGAAGCCACAATTCTGCATATTTACCGTATACGCACTCACGCATCGTATGTAGGATAATTATGTACATCATGGCTGTCGTGATGAGCATTGCGTACAATATAAAACAATAACATTATAACAACAGAAAATTAATATACTACCAACGTTCTTTTAAGTCCAAATTACAAGGAATTTTGAACTATTGCATTGATCTGAAATAAATGTCAGAGTAACATTTAAAAAATATTTTCTGTAACGTTTTTAAAATATTTTAACAACATTTAGAAAAATCATATTACGAAATAATATTTTTCAAATATGTGTATAATATTATTAAAAAACGTTTAAAAAATACACATAAAGTCAATATTTCTAAACGTAAATTTAATGTTTCTTGTTTACTGGGTAGTGTGCCTTGCAAAGTACATGCGTAGACTTTCCATGTGTGGAAAGTTGTAAACTTATGTGGCAACTCGTCTCGCGTGGAAACGAAGCCCCTCCCCTGCCTACATAAGGCTAACTGTTAATTTTCGACATTGCCCACTTGGAACCGAGCAAAGTCCGCAATGTGATACCCAGTAAGCACGGAACATTAAATTAACGTTTAGAAATATTGACTTTATGTGTATTTTTTAAACGTTTTTTAATAATATTATACACATATTTGAAATATATTATTTCGTAATATGATTTTTCTGAATGTTGTTAAAATATTTTAAAAGCATTACAGAAAATATTTTTTAAATGTTACTCTGACATTTATTTGAGATCAATGCAACAGTTCAAAATTTCTTGTAATTTGGACTTAGAAATAACGTTGGTAGTATATTAATTTTCTGTTGTTATAATGTTATTGTTTTATATTGTGCGCAACGCTCATCGCGACAGCCTTGATGTACATTATCCTACATACAATGCGTGAGTGCGTATACACGCGTGTGGATCGAGCAGTGCGGAGTGCTCTTTATTTACAGTATATTTATATATAAGTAAGTAACTATTATATTCTAAAAGTTGTATATTAATAATAAGAACTCAATTAAGGGGGAGATCCGTTTTAATGGGATTTTTAAAATTAATTTTTATGAATTTTTCGTGCCAAAACAGTAAAACCGATTGAAAAATCCTTTTGCGTACATATTTATTGGTATTTTTTATGCTTATACAAATTTTTATAAGACATTTTGTTGAGTCGTACTCGCTTGGCGCGCTGGACCGCAAGAGGCAGTCATTTCATCGGTGCCCACGATTCCGCCCGTTTGACTGATCTGAAACAAAAAATCCAGGTATATTTTGGTTTGGCAGATGACCCTTTATAGCCCGTAGCTCGATCGCATTGAAAAAAAAAATTACAACTTGTACAACTTGAAGAAGACTGAAAAAAGCTGCCAAATTACAAAAAATTGTTATCGTGGCGCCATTTTGTGATTTTTTTTTTCAATGCGATCGAGCTACGGGCTATGAAGGGTCATCTGCCAAACCAAAATATACCTGGATCTTTTGTTTCAGATTAGTCAAACGGGCGGAATCGTGGGCACCGATGAAATGGCTGCCTCTTGCGGTCCAGCGCGCCAAGCGAGTACGACTCAACAAAATGTCTTATAAAAATTTGTATAAGCATAAAAAATACCAATAAATATGTACGCAAAAGGATTTTTTAATCGGTTTTACTGTTTTGGCACGAAAAATTCATGAAGATTAATTTAAAAAATCCCATTAAAACGGATCTCCCCCCTTAACCATACGTGCTCTGAATAGTACCTGGTGATGCAGGATACATTTTCCGACTTACAAGAGAGATTTACAGAAGAGAGGAAATATCAAATCTATCTATAATACGTTCTATAATAGACTTGTCTTTGAACATATCAAAAATATCATCAAGGTTCGTCAATGCTATTATTTCGATAGTACCAAACAGTGTAACTTTCTATAAAATAACTTCAAAATTTGACGAAATATGTAAACGATAACGTATAAAGCTGGTACAATATGCATGGCGACAATTTGTTAAAAAAGTATTGTACGGCTTTAATACATCATTGTTTGCATATATCACTAAAAGAGTAATTTAGTGTAAAATTAGTATAAAGTTGATAGACGTAACAAACGATCAGTATAAACAAGACCAAAACTGACTTTTTATTCATTTCTATATTTTTTTCACATATTTGTGCTATCACACTCCAAAGTATATAAATATATTATTGTAAGCATATTTTATATGTACAAGGCAATGAATATATCTTAACATACAGAATTAATTGTATCAAATTCAAAAAAACACCATTTGAAAAAATTGACCCTGGCTAAGATAAACATCAGTGAACAATATATCATAAGAAAAACTCTGTACAAGATATTAAGATTGGAGAACATCTTCCCCCTTAACTTCTATTGACAGTTTTTTTACTCTTGAGGAAATGCTAAAAAAATGACCAAAAAGCTTTTATCCAAGTCGTAAGTAAAGCTGCTTATTATTATTAAACTATGTATATATTAAATTATAACCTTTCTCTTATCTAAACTGTTAAATTATTCTTGTTTTAGAGGCTTTTAAACAACAATCCCTTGTAATACAGAAAAAGACTTAGAACATTCTATAATAGAATGTCTTAGATTTGCAAACACCCGTAAACAAAGAAAAAAATCTTAAAAGGTAAAAAAGTAACATGATGTATTTTGATACACAGAATGAATCACTGAAGATGTTACTAATATTTCTGAAATTGAACGAGAAATTCTTATTTTCCAGCAACTGTTTGGTAAAAATCCGGAAAGATTAATAATCCGTTTAGAAGGAAAGAATAAGAGTTTGAAGAAAAATAGTAAAAGAGTTATATTGAACTAGAGCACCTGTATCGCATTGCCTAAAGAAGAGTTAGAAGACACCTTAATTTCTTTTATCCAAAGGCTGACTTCAAAAACTTCCCCTCCTAGGATCAATACTTTCTGAGATAATTGGCAGAGATAATTTGCAGAGATAATTGGCACACGAAATAAAACTCATATAAAACCTATATATGTATATGTATATATATATTTTTATATAAATAAAACTACTTTTTTTGATAATTAGTGTAGTGGATATTCTGGGTTGCATCCCACGTCTCTTTACGAATCAACATCATAAGGTCCCCAACCGGGATCTCAATAGAGAGGTCCGCCTCTTTTTCTGCCGCTTCCTTGGCAAGAGCATCCGCAAGCTCATTGCCAGCAATTCCCACGTGGGCGGGGATCCAAACGAGCACGATTCTCTTGCCATGGTTTCTCTCCAAATCGTATATCAATAATCTGGTCTCGGTAACATACCTATTTTTATGGACATTGAGACGGTTGTCACCGATAGACTCCAAAACCGATTTGCAGTCTGAAAGTACAACAATATCGTTGCTTCTGCGGTTCGCCTGTACCAGCATCAACTGTAATGCAGATTTCACTGCAAAGGCCTCAGCTGTGTATGACGTGCACAAATACGGGAGACTCATTTTATACGCAAAATCCTCATCGCAGATGATCATACTAGCCCCAGTGGAGCGTTTAGCCTCATCGTATGACCCGTCAGTGTATATTATCTCGGGGGATACCAAATCATACGCCTCGACTATCTCCCGGATAAGCCGGCGATCAGAATACTTGCGATGCTTCCTGTCTCTGCCGATGTTAGTGTCCACAGTAGGCATGAAGGTGTGAGCCCCAAAGGTTCCGCAAAATATCTCGAACCTTCTAGATTCACCGATATTGGCCCTAAGTAAAGTGGCTTTTCTCCATATCTCCGACAGTAGCGAATATCTATACATTGGCTGACGAAATCGGGCGTAGCTCTCGCAATCCATCAAGCGTTGGAGCTTCTGGCATAATCCACTCCGATTGTAAGCGATGGCTTTATTGACAAAGTTTCTGCCCAGCATAGTAGCTCGATCCTTAAGTAGTCTGACCTTGGACTCTGCAATAATTACATTATTTGGGGTGCTGTTTCTGTAGCCAAGTGCCGTGCGGATACCCAAATATTGGGCCCTTTCCAATTTCAATTGGAGCGCCGAATCTCTAGGAAAATACACAGAGTTACCGTAGTCTGTTATTGATCTGACGAGGCTCTTATAAAGCATAAGGGCTGTATTTACTTCCATAACTCTGGATACCCTACATAGGTAACTGATAATGGAGTTCGCTTTATATACCTTGCCTCTGACTTCCTGGACCTGTCGGTGAAATTTGAGGCAGTTATCAAGCCAGATCCCAAGAAATTTCGCCTCTGCACTATTGTAGACCTCACAGTCCCCGATACGAATAGACAGATTTCTGTTGACGTAGCCACTTTTAGAGAACTCGACCAGAACCGTCTTCTTAGGCTCGAGATCAAGGCCCATCCGCCTAAGTCGCTCGGCCACGATGTTCACAGCACGCTCGAGAAGGACACAATTACGCGCTCGGTTCGGGCCACAGATATATAGGCCGACATCGTCCGCAAATTCCACAGCCTCGACACCCTCCGGAAGATCCGCACACAAACCCTGGGTAAAAAGAGAGTATAATGCCGGTCTCAGAACAGCGCCCTGCGGGAGTCCCTTGAAAACCAGACGATCCACAAATTCGCGAGAATTAATTATAAATCGTACTCGTCTACGATACAGCCAGTTACTCTAATAAACCTAACTATACCGGCGGGACAGTCTAGCGCTATCAATCTCTCCAACATTATACGACATTCCACACTGTCGTAAGCAGCCGATACATCCAGAAATGCCGCCAGTGCGTATTCCCCAGCACATATGGATGCCTTGATGTCCGAAACTATCCTGGTCAAATTATCCGCACACGATTTACCCCTCCTGAAGCCACTCTGCGACGGGCTAAACTTCTCTTCTTTCTCGGCCCACCATATTAGCCTCTCATTTATCATACGCTCCATTAGTTTACCAACACAGGATGATAGGGAGATAGGCCGGACCTTCTCTCGTCCGGGCTTTTCAATAAAGATCACCTGGTAATTTAACCAGTCAGATGGTAGTACACCAGTCCACCATACGGTATTATAGAGCTCCAGAAGACACACCTTACCGAGCTCCGGGAGAGTCCTCAGCATTTTATACTCAACGCCATCAAGTCCCGTGGCGGAATCCCTTCCGATCATTCTGATAGCTCTATCCAGTTCTGAGCGTACAAAAGGGGTCTCCAAGTTCTCATCCGCATACCCACTACCATAATCAGTCATCGGTTCAGCAGCAGCAAAGGGAGGGGCGAGGTTGTCAATAGTGCGTCTGATCTCCTCCTCTCTGCACTTAGTAGGCCACGTATTCCACTGAACATTCTTCCTAGCATTCTTGAGGATCCGCATAGTGCTCCACACATAGCTTAGGCTTGTAAAGCGATTAATGTCCGCACAAAACCTCTCGAAACTAGCCTTTTTCTTCCTTCTAATGGTCCCCTTGGCGAGGGCGCCCAGCCTCTTATACTCAAACCACGCTCGAAGACTTTTATTTCTCCTGAATTCAACGAACGCAGTCTTCCTATCTCGTATAGCCTCCTCGCACTCGGCGTCCCACCATTTGTGGGACCTCTTGCGTATGCCTGCATCTTCAAGTCGAGGAGGGTCGGTTGCATCGTGTCGTCTTCCCGAGGCTACGATTACCGATTTTTTTAAGATATCTATAAATTGATTATAATACCCTTCGAAGCCACGGTCAAACGATCCGATATTGGAAACAAGAGAAGATTCAATTTCCTCCTCCACCAACTCAGAGAAGCGCGACTAGTCAGTTCTCTTGGAGGAAATTCTATTCGTGATCTTTCTGTATACCTGTACGGGATTATCAAAAGAAAACACTATTGGAAAATGGTCGCTATCCCTGGTCTCGTCCATCTGCCGGTAAGTGACCTCGCCCAGAACATCTCTCGTACCAAATAAGAGGTCCAAATTTGAGTCCCGTTGACCTCGAGAGCCCACACGGGACCTTGTGTCTGTGTTTACACAGAAAAAATCCTCTTCTGTCATTATGTCGCACAATATTTCCCCACATTTTTTTGTGGACAGACAGTTCTATATAGTGTTATGGGCGTTAAAATCTCCTAGAATAATGGTGTCTATTGTAGTGTCACTAATGGCCCAAGGTCGCGTCCATTCATGGGCTCACTGGGGTGTCTGTAAATGGCAACAATATTCAGATTATTATGTAGATTCTTTGTTTTAATACAAACCACATCATATCTCACCAGGAGGCCAGCAACAGGTAAAATATCAAACATGATATGGTTGCGTACGAAAATTGCAACACCTCCGCTGCCAAGCAAGTTTCTGCTGTGGACAGTTTTGAAGCCAGAAAAATGCACCCGTGTTCGGTCAGAACATCGGGTCTCCGTAAGTACGACGAGGTCATAGTCCATAGCCCGTTTCGAAAGTTCATCTTTACTAGTTTGATATCCACGACAGTTCCATAACAGAAGATTGAATTTTATAAATTACTAAGCGACCGATCTCTTATCTCCCACACAACCTCTTTAATTCACACCATCATTCTCTTCCTGAGTATTACATTCACCTCTGTTCCGGGGCATTGATTTACCCCTATGACCATAATCTTCGGAGCCCATCAGGGCGTCAATCAAAACCTCTCTTGCTTCTGGGATTCTTCGTAGTATCTGCAGGACTTTGTCGATGGCCTCTCTAATGTGTCGGTCCTCCCGACCACGGTGAGGGTCCACACGCTCGTTGTCTGCCTCTCCACGGACAGCCTCCGACCAGGCTGCCCCATTTCGTGCCGCCGCAAAGAAGATACCTCTCTTATCCTTAGTGACCTCCCCCGCTCGGATATCAAATTGCTTGTAATAATCTCTCGTGGCGTTAGTGGATCTTGTATGTGGATCCCTTCTGTTTCTATCAGCACACCCGGGGGAGCCCCAAGTATCGCCCACCCGCGGGCCGCGAGCCACCGGAGCCCCCAGTCCATCACACTCCTCACCATCCGCCTCCACACGCGAAACACCCCTGGAGGGCGTCGGCAAAGCCGGCCAAGAATCCGGGTTCAAATACCTGTCAAAAGATCGTGGGGGAACCGCCTTGTCACCCTCGACTATCCTCTGGGCGCTGTGAAAAGATATATTTTTATAAGCCATCACCACGTTGATATTTTTGTTTTTGTCATAAATGGGACATCCTCTATAGGTGGATTTGTGTGGTCCACCGCAATTACAACACCGCAGCGACTTTTCGCATTGGCCGTGGGCCCTGTTACCACACACTATACATCGGGTCTCACTCTTGCATGCATTTTTTGTGTGACCGAATCTAAAACAGTTATAGCACTGTCTAGCTTGAGGCACTTACGGTCTGACCCTAAGTCCGACTCCATTGGAAAAAATTTTAAGATCACGGACTTTTTTTTCTTTAAATGTAATAATGATATTATCTGTAGCCTCTAACGACGATTTCTTAGCTAAAGGGTCCCACTTTCTTCGATACATACGATCCAACTTAATAATATTAGATTTATCCTGTATTACCGGCCACAGGTCGGCGATCGACGATGGCCAATCCGAAATGACCCCCTTACATATCACAGATCGCTGCTCCAAATGAGCTTTTATTCTAACTGGCGCACTAAATTTATCAATAATATCTAATGCCCGATTGGCGTCAATAAAGTCTTTGAATGTAGCCTCTGCCGAAAAATGATTGATCATCTCAACTGTGATAGGAAAAATACGTAATTCCGTTATAATCATCCAAATTTTAATGCAGTTTTTACCTCTCTTTGTAGTGGTTTGGTCGGGAGGCAGTCGGAAGGTTATTTTTGCGTTACCTTTATAATTATCTTCGAATCTCGCAAAGCGTTGCACGTCAGGGGAAATATTTCGTGAGTCACATTTTTTCAAAGTAGAATCGCAGACAACATACGATTCCTTGTCAAGGATATCAGTCATTGTATTAACGGTCGTATCACGTGTATCAACACTGTTCGACACATGCTCGCCCTCGGGGGGCGGTAAGCCGCCATCTTTGGAGTATTCGTTATTACTATTATCGAAGGGCGGGATCGCTTGATTTATTAAAAGATCGCGGCCCCGATTCTCTCCGGAATTTCCTGGAAGTCCTATATCCACATCCATGGTCTCTACGGGCGTGAAAACATCCTCGTCACTAGTAAAATTGCGTCGTTTATTTAGCTCATCTTGTCTCTGTTGTTTAGAAAGAGAATGCTGTCGGCTTCTGATCTCGTTCCGCTCCTCCACTTTATCCGTACTGAATTCCTTCGTTATATCATCGAATTCTTGTTCCGAAAAACTCGTTTTCATTTTCTTATTCGATAAACGAGTATCGTCGTCAGAGGTGCGAGGGGCATCACGTGATCGTAGCGTGGTACGCTGCGTAATATTCATCCAATCCAATTGCTGTAAATATATATATATATATATACTACGCTCCTCCTCCGAGGGGGGAGCAATAAACTTAATTAAATCTGAAAAATCCCCCCAAGGGATCACAAGACAACCCTCCCGCAAAACAGATCTGTCGCCACGAAGAAAAAGCACGGTCGCGAGTCAGGCAGGCAAGCGCACACGACACACACGTCCGTCTCGCACGGCGGTTCGAGCCGAACTCCCGCGCTCCATCTAAGCATGAAATTAGGTTAGGTTATTATACGAAAAAATTATTTCAACTTTTTTATGGGATATTTACGTTCATACAACAGCGTCGAGTCACTACAAATGTAAAATGAAAAAAACTTTTTTCAATACAAAATTACGTAACCTGCACTTGGGGTGTTCAGCATCTCAGCAATTCTATACGTCTGATTCGAATTGTGTTTGGAAGGGCACTGACGATTTCTGCCAGGTGGAAACGTATTGGAATGTGTCATTGGTGACTCGAACTAACGACAGATGGCATTGCGATGCGAAATTCATAGATTAACCGACCAAAAAAGATGCCTAAACTTCGTTTTGGGGTGTTTGACACCCCGCGTGCTAGTTAAGGATTAAGACCGCGCTTCACGCACAACTCAGTTTGTACTAAAATCTAAGAATAAAGGTAAGATAAGTTTGAAAAAGGAATAAGTTCGAAATCTGGAATCTGATCTCGTATTAAATTAAATTCTCAAACAATCGTTTCTAAGTTTCGACTCGCAGTTTTCGCTGACAAAGAGCGTGGCGATCTGTCCTGGGCGCTGACGAAGAGTGTGGCGAACTGGTACTTTCGCTGCCGAAAGGCGTGGCGATTGCGGGGTTGATTCTTAGAAATCGCAATAATCTTTATTAATTCCCGAAGTGAATTTGGTCTTTACGCTGACGAAGAGTATGGCGGATTGGCTTTGAGCGCTGACAAAGAGTGTGGCGAGCTTAAAATTCATTTTCGAGAACACAGGCTGAATGACGAAAAAGGGAGGTAGACGAGTTCAAATCAAACTGTAGTGTATTGGCGTGGGATAGGTGATAGACTGAAGCTCAGGTACGCACAAGTTGTGTACTTTATTCTGCACACAGGCACGCGTGGTGCCATTAACACAGGCAGGCAGAGGACTGACTGCAAAGCAAGGAGAGTGGGAGGGCGCTCCCACTCTTATGGCGGGTTCTCAGTACATATAAAATTAAGTTTAATACACAACACAAACGAATTAGGTTCCAGATCAAACGAGCTGTTACTTCTAATCAAGATCCTCTCCCTCTCCTCCAGGAATTGCAACAATTAGAAACGCACCTCCATTTAAACCTATTCCTGTCGACTTCGACATTGATTATTTATCGTAATTACAATCAGATAAATAAAAGTGATCCTCGTTACAAAACTTATAAACTCAGATATCTTTTCGGTCCCGAATAATAATAATAAAATAATAATAATAATAACTTCACACGACTTGTCCAAATCCCTGGTAAATTGCTTAAATGCATTGACCAAAAAACGGACGAACAACAGACAGAACGTGACACCATTTCTATAAAAAATTTTTAATTTATACTACAAAAAGAAGTTAAATAATAGAGTTTAAAATAATGATGCACGAAATTAAAAATAGAATGTTCACAATTCTACTATTTCACCGCAATCATAATGAGTAATCGATTATGGCAGAAAATTTCAGATAAAGTAACGCGACGATGTTGAATAACTTCCTTAATCTTCTATCAAAGCAGAGGATCATATATTATGATGTGCCTTGTAAATAAGAATAACTATAATATTATAAATGCACCTTCAAACTATTTGTAGCCATTTTGAAAATAAAAACTAATCTTTTAGCTTTTGCCTATTCCATATAAGCTAAAATTATCAATGCAAAACTTGAACCAAAACGTTTTACAATTAGTCAAAACTGTGTTCATGTAACTGATTTAAGTAGTTATCTAATTAGTCCTCCTGTGCTGTATTTTTAGTTAATAATTTATCAATTTCAAAGATGTTCTTAAAATGAAGATAATAAAAATGTATAAAATAAAGATTAAAAATTGGGAGAAAATAATAATAATTTTTAGATTATAGTAATTCTGGAAAGATCTTTTCTTCAATGTTATTTTTTTTTAATCGATTTGTTCAATTTCTAATGGCGTTTTCGATTTGCGACTCAAACCGACTCGGGTCGCATCATGTATACAGGACTCTAGCATCATTGACGTGGAATACATATCTATGTAATATGTATTCCACGTCCATTGATGCGACCCGAGTCGGGTCGCGAGTAGCAAATCGAAAACGCCCATAGTTCTCTCTCTCCTCTCCTCTCTCTCTCTCTCTCCTCCTCTTCTCTCTCCTCTCTCTCGTCTCTCTCTCTCTCTCTCGCTCTCTCTCTCTCTCTCTCTTTTCTCCTACAACGCTTAAAAATAAAATCAATAGAAAATTTTCACTTGAATTACTTATCATGCAGATATCTCCGCTGGACTTGTCGATGACCACTACTCGCCATCAATCTCTGCCACCGATATCACACTCTTATTACGAGTTGGATGAGTACGAATCGATCGTCCGAGGAATCCTCATCATCGACATTATCGTTGGCCGGTGATCACCTTGATTGCAGTATCTTGACGACGATTTAAGAGAGGGGAGAGGGTTTATTACCCTGCGAGGTCTGCGGCAAATCTTCGACCGGCCGTCTCTCTGAAACGACATATGAGGACACATACAGGTATGAAACGGAATCCTAAAACTCGTGATTAATTCATTCAAGCAATGAGATTTATTTATATTTGTAAAATTTAACTCATTGATACTTTATGCATACAAAACGTACATAGGAACTAATCGAAACAATCGCAATTTCTAAATATCGTGAAATTGCTATACCCAGATTCAGTATAGAGTTTTGGGCATAATTTTTATTAAAGGTACTATTCCCATTAAATTTACAACCGTCAATAATAGATTTTAATTAATGTCAATTTCATTATTAATTCAAAAAATAGCAAAATATATATTTCTTATGTTCTAAAAAGTAATTTGATTCAAAGAATT